>NC_081797.1:25783174-25878174 GCF_963082965.1 Carassius carassius | reverse complement strand
CACAATAAATTGTGTTGGTAAAAAACCTTCTTTAAATTCATACAAAACATCTCTCACTCTTGTTATCCCCACATCCATCCATTTCTTTAAAAACATTTCTTTGTCTTGTTTTAAAATGTTTTTGTTTAAAAACAGAGGTTGATTTAAAATGTTTTCTCTCCCATGTGGATCATACTCAACTTTGTCTAAAACTTTTCCCCAGGCACTAAAAATTTCTCTATAAAACTCTGGTAATCTTTCTGTCATCCAATTCTTCGTTTTCATCTATAAAATTCCATCCCCCATGTTAAAATCCACACATTTGTTTAAAAAATATTCCATTGTCTTTTTCCATGCTGTTTTGTGACCCTCATCTAGATATTTTTTTACACTTTTAATTCTTAAGCTATTTTTTCTCTGTTCCACATCAATTAATCCCATCACTCCCTTCCCTGCTTCTCCTATTAACGTGCTATATGCAATCCTTGAAGGTTTACTATTCCATAAAAAATCTAAAAAACATTTCTTCAACCTTTTTTCCACCCACACTGGCATAGCAGTCACATATAAAACATACCACAACTTTGACACCATTAACACATTTAAAATTAAAACCTTCCCTTTTAAACTTAATGTCCTCAGTTTCCAAAAAATTAACCTTCTTTCAATTCATCCTACTATTTCTTCCCACATTTTGACATTCTTTTCGTCTTTTCCCATTAGAACACCTAAAATCCTTATTTCTTTTGTTTCTTTAAAATGAAAATAATCAGTTAAAACAGTCACTCCTCCAAATCTCATATATATAGTTTTTCTTCATTTATCTTGCCTCCTGATCCCCTACAAAACATCTGTACTACTTCCATTACTTTATTAACACTCTCTATATTTTTTACTATTATTGTTGTATCATCTGCATATTGAAATATTTTTTCATTTCCCCCACTTCCTTCAATGTTTATCCCTCTTATGTCTTCATCTATTTTAATAGCTAATCCCAATGGTTCTGCAACTAAAGAATATAAAAGCGCTGATAATGGACATCCTTTTCTTATAGACCTAGTAATTTTAAAACATTCAGTTAAAAAACCGTTACATTGTATTCTTGTTATTGCTCCCCTATATAAAATTGTAATCCACTTGACAAAATTTTCCCCGAACCCGTACCTTCTTGAAATTCCAAATAAATATTCATGCTCCACTCTATCAAAAGCCTTTTCGAAATCCAAACTAATAACATATCCTTTTTTGGTTTTTTCTTTCATATATCTTATCCTATCAATTATACTTAGAGTTGTGTCCGCTGTATCTTTCCCTTTAACTCCATACACTTGATTTGTTTCAATTATGGTTGGTATTACCTCTTTCAATCTGTTGGCTAAAACTTTTGTTAAAATTTTGTTAAAATCTGTATTCAACATTGTAATTGGTCTATAATTTTTTAAGTCTACTTTATCTCCTTTTCTTTTATATATCAACTTTATTAATCCCATCCCCATTCTCTGATTCATTTCCTCTTTCTTAAAAATGTCTTCATATACTTCTTTTAAAATACTGGTTAAAAAATCTTTAAAAACTATATAAAATTCACTCCCCAAACCATCTATACCTGGACTTTTATTTTTGTTTAATTCACTTATTGCTCTTTTTTATCTCTTCTTCCCTTATCTCTTCATCACACTCTTTTTTGTCTACTTCTCCTACTGTTGTTTTTATTTGCTTAAGTAACTCCAATTTCTCTTCTTCCCTCAACCCCTCAGTACTAAACAGATTTTCATAATACGCTTTTACTTCTTTTAATATTTCCTTATTTGTTTCCACCACTACACCATTTTTTCCTCTTATTTCTTTAATCATTCCAGCTTTCCCTCTTATTTTTTCTAGATCAAAGAAAAACTTTGTACATTTTTCTCCCTCCACAGTATATCTAGCTTTACTTCTTAGTCTTGCTCCTTCATATTTTTTCTCTTCCATGTCTTTCAATATTCCCTCCAATTCTTTTATTTTTTGTATATCTTTCCCATTCTCATTTACTTCCTTTTCCAAATTTTCTCTTATTTCTCTCTCCTTCTTCCTCTTACATATCTGTATTAATTTACAATACTTTATTGTGAATATTTTTACTAAATATTTAACATTTTCCCACCATATCCTTTTATCTTCACTGTACATTTCATTCTCCTTTTCTTTTTCAATAATTTCTTTAATACTTAACACATACTGCTCATTCTTCAAAACCTCTACATTTAACACCCATACACCCGGCCCTCTTTTCACTGAACTCCAGTCTACTTGCAAAAAAATTGGTTTATGGTCACTTAAGCTTGATTCTTCATATTTAATATTACCAATAAAACATTCAATGTTCCTTGTACATAAAATAAAATCAATCCTTGTCTTACACATAAAATTCCCTACTAATTGCCTCCTTGAATATTCTTTCTTTTTTCATTTCTTTCTCTCCATACATCAATTATATTATTTTCTTCCATTATTAATTTCAGTTCTTTTCTTCCTTTATCATTTTTAAAAACCATTCCCTCACCCATTTCTAATTTACTGAAAACGGTATTAAAATCACCCATCATAATAACTTCTTTATGCTTTTAAAAAAAATATCTTAATACATTAAAATATTCCTTCTTTTCATTCTCTACAGTCGGTGCATGAATATTAACTACAATAACTTTTTTCTCCTCATACTCAATTTCAACCACAATACACACTGTAAAAAATTTCTGTAAATTTACAGCGTATTAACAACGTAAATATACAGTACTGAACTGTTTTCTAAAATTACGGTGTCTTACCATAAATGCACACGTGATCGGTGGGAGAGGGGGAACCAAAGGTAGCTGACGCATAGAGGAGCATGGTTTCAGTCAAAGTTTTATGGATTTCATCTTAAGTTGACGCTCATTTACAGGTAAGCAGATCAAAGTCTGAATAAATATTTACCTTAAATTGTAGCGTTTTTTTAATGTGGTCACAATATTTTAATTTACCTTTGACAAATCTTGCCAAGACGGTGAACTAGCATAATTTACAAATTTCTCCTGAAAGTTAAGTGTGTGTATGTGTGTGTTTGTGAAGGAGAGATTCTTGCAGCTAATTGCATCATTGTTTTTTCTTTCCTGGTGTAAAATCCTGTAAATGTTAAACTTGTAAAGAGTTAAATATAAAATACTTGCGTTCGCTGATTATTTAATTGAATATGAGTTTAATATATTCGGCAAAAGTAGAAGATGAACACGTGATCGGTTGGGGAGGGGAGCAACGGTTAGCGTCTGATACCAGAGAAAAGCATCATCAGTCTCAGTGAATATAACATAGTAAACGGATTTTATCTCAATTTTAATCTCGATTACAGATAGCAGATAATGAGAATCTGAAGTAAGTGTGTTTGCCTGATTTTCTGAAACACTTATTTGCACAATTATATTTACATTTTGCATTGGCGCCAACCCAGTGTGGTTTAAAATGGAGGATTTGCTTTATTTGCATTCTTGTTGCTAAGTTAGGTGTGTTTAAAAGTGGTAACTTATATATTAACCTTATATACATTATAGGGAAATCGAAAATAGGCCTGTAAACTTAATTTTACTTAGATAGCATAAACTCACCGGCTTTTGCATGAGCACTTGACTTGATCGATGGATGGAGTAACGTTATGGTGAGAGACGTTTGTTTTTTGGGAGTAACAGATTAGTCTTGGTGGAATATTTGCGCGAATTTCAATTTAAGTCGTATCTAAATCAATTTAGAGTGTAATCTAAATATAATCTAACTTATTGTTTATTAAGTGGGCTTTGTATGTGAGCACATTTTAATCACAGATTTTGCACTGGATTTATTGGCACAAATCTCTATATCACAGAGGAAACGTTACTTCATTCACTTAACTTACATTCTAACTTGTTCCTCAGCCTCAAATACAGTTTTGTGTGTGTGTGTGTGTGTGTGTGAGAGAGAGAGAGAGAGAGAGAGTGAGTGTGTGTGTGTGTGTGTGTGTGAGAGAGAGAGAGAGAGAGAGAGAGAGAGCGAGAGAGAGGAAGAGGAGAGAGCAGTAGACAGAATATTTTTTAGTGTTTTGAATGAAAAGTTGAAGGATGTCCCAGGCTGAGAAAATATATATGGTACACCTGCTTGTCAAAATTCTAACGTTAATGTCCCACTTCCAGGAACATGAAGACGGACTGGTTTCACATGCAGATATAAATATTTAATTTTCTTCTTTCCACTTCACCACATTATATTATGTAATATTCTTATTTGTGTATTGTGTGTTCCTACAGTTTGCTGCATCTGATATTGTGAAGACACTCAATCTTCCTGCCAATCCTCATCTGATTTTGCTGGGTTAGTGTGTCATTACACATGATGAAGAGACATTTACTGATGTTTTAGATATAAAATTGTAACATTGCTGTTGTGCAACACTTTTGACTGCAGTTGCAACAGTGTTTTCTGTGTACTACATCTTCAACCTGCAGTATCAAGAGGCGGCTTGTTGCACGTAAGAAAGGTAAGTGTTTTCCTTTTTGCGTATGTTTTTAACACTCTCTTAGAATCTATTGTAACACTTTATAATAAGTATACAGTAGTAAAGTAATAAATTATTTGCAAACTAGTTACCTCAACCTTTCTCCTGTGTTCTCCTTGTGTTCTTCCATTTCAGTTTTTTCAGTATATCATCATCTGAAACACTGTCAAATGTGGTTTTATTCGCATGCCAGGCACGGAGAAAATAGGAGAAAGGCATGTAGATCCACATTAAATCCAAACAAATCAGAATATATATATAGATAGTTTGCAAATGATTTGTAAGTGCTTTATTACTTTATACTTATTATAAAGTTTTACCAAATTAATCTAAATTCTAAACCAAAATAATTAATCAGAATTTTGAAAAATGGTTATTATACACTTCGGTAATGTGTAATGCAACTTTCCTTAGATGTTTCTATGGAATAAACCCAGAAAGAGGCTCAAAGACCTGCAGAGGCAAGGTAGTCTCCAAGAAGACGGGGAAGGTGGTGAATAAGAAGTCTACTACAGTCAATCCAAAGGTTGCCTCTCTACTAAAAAATCGAATGGACTTCAAATGGGATTTCATCTAGGCAAGTGAAGTTACACATACATTTTCATTAAATACAGTTCTTAATACAACTTATTTCACCGTTAAAATATTTCTTACATTTAAACTTGTTTAACAAAAAAAAATAAACATTTAAAAGTGGTCAGTCGAAAAAGACTGATGTGACTAATTTTGGTTACTAACGTCGCGTCCCTGTAGTTTGTATTGCATAAAATGAAATAATTTACAGCAAAGAAACGGTTTTATAGATAAAATATCCACAAACCTATATTTGCCCAAAAATAAAATGCAAGTCGTCAGCGGCACTGAGAACTACTCTGAAGAGGAAACAGTCCGCACTCATTACAACCCCTATGTTGTTGCGACTGTCACGTCCCGGGTGCTGGCTTACACAAAAACTTAATTATTTTTTTTAGAGTACATGCACACTATTAAAGCAACTGATGCAAGCTGTTAATCAGTTAAGTTGGTCCACTAATGTTGCTCAAATGCACCGTTTCCTCTCCGTCCTCTAACACCCCACCTTATTCTGGGACCTAGCAATTTACAAATTAAGTACTTGTCATACTAGTAGTGTGGAAACAATGGTTGTTATTTTAGTCTAAAAGTAAAAATTTAATTTAAAAGGTAAAAATAACGATGTCGATTAATTATCAGCGTCGCCACAGTTGATTACATCGACCAATTGTGACAGGCCTATTTACAATAAATCTTGAACTGATAAGAAATTATACAATTAGCAATTAAAAAGAGAAAAGAAGCATTTTCCACTTATATGAATAATTAAAAATTGTATGCGAGTGCTCTACACAGAAAAAAATGTAATAAGATTTACTTTGCGAAAAAGTAAAGAATTTGCACAAATATATTTTAAGTAAATTTGACTGCTCTAATATAAAGTACAACTCACCTGTCATTCTCAGGTTAAATCTACTTAATATTTAACTTAACACTCATGAAGAAATTAAGTAAATATGTTTTTTTTGTTTTGTTTTGTTTTAATTTTTTCAAATTACATCTTAATGGTTAAAATACATTTTAGAAATCAAATAGCATGTCCAATTAACTGAAATCCTGAAACTGATTCAGTTTAACAATTTATCAGTAATTTATTTTTAGGAAATACGTTTTTTTCTCAAATTCCATTTTTATTCAAACATGGAAGAACAATTGTGTAATTATTCCTTAAACATCATTTTTAATGATTATTATTATTCTTTTTATTACTACAATTCTTATTTGTATTATTATATTACTTTGAAAATGACACATTCTACTGTACAAAAGTGATATATTTCCGTCACAATCACATCACAATAGACCGAACCTTTATTTTGAAGGGTTGATGTGAAGACGCTTGATTTTTTTTTGTGTGTATGTGGGATAGAGCTGCAACTAATGATTATCTTTTCAGTAGACTAATCTAGTGATTATTTTTTTGATTAGTCGACTACTTTAACGATTATTATTGTTTTTTTTCTTTTTTTATTATTAATCTAGTGTTCCTTTTTTTTTAATTAGTTAATTAATCCTTTGGATAACTTTACAAAAAAATATAAGTACAACTTCTAACATAATATTTCAACTTTTATTAATTAATACACTAATCCACATCGCAATTTCAGTTAGTGTACAACACTATTTTATTGTATTCATCAAAAATGTGACAAATTCTGTGACAATCCACAGAATTTGCCTAATTCCGTTTTCATGACCGGATTCCGTGATTGCCTCCATGTTTTTCACATCGTGGAAATCATAGGGTCCTAAGTTTCTGAAATGTTTGTGTAGTATTATATATATGTTTTTGTCATGTTCTTTTGAAATTCTGCTGATGTTATTTTAACTTAAAAAGGATTTTTCTCAATGTTTATGTTTCAGACTACACCCCTCCCTGGCTACACTTGCATCAGAGTTGGTGACAGTTTTATGTTTTTGAAACGTTCTTGGACTGTTCTACAAATCCTTGCCAGGTTTTGACTTTTATTACACCAAAATAAGATTCTTGTTCAGAAGTTGTTTGCCATTTCTTAAAGGCTGTTTTTAGGGGAACGTACACTCCAAGCCCATGCCCATGCATTGTCATACTCATAGCACACAGCTACACCTTAAATGGCTGCTTGTTTTGTGTTTTGATATGGTGAACTTAAATTAGTTTAAATATGTCTACAGACTTTAGCAGGGTTCATTTTGCACATTGTCTGTTTTGTAATGCTATGGTTAATTTTCTTTTCTCTTCATCTCATCTTTCTCTAACACATACAAAGACTGATTCTTCCATTTTAGATTGCTTTTTTTTTTTGAGAAAGCATTTGAATTATTGGTTGGGCACTTAAATAAATAGTGTGCTATAAGAAATACCCCCTTGGTCTTCTCTTTTCTGTTTATTTGCTGCCACTTTTCTGTATAAATGAAATGCCAGTTTGTGAATTTGTTAAAATACAGATATTTTTAATAAAGTTAATGATTAGCAAAAATGCCAGTTCTAAAGTTAAAAAAAAAAACTAGAATACAGTAATGAGACTGTAAAATTACGGTACACTGCTGGAAACCCTGCTGCCAGTATATTACTGTTAATTTACAAAAAAAGCTGTAATTCAGAAAACTGTAAAATTACGGTACACTGCTGGAAACCCTGCTGCCAGTATATTACTGTTAATTTACAAAAAAAGCTGTAATTCAGAAAACTGTAAAATTACGGTACACTGCTGGAAACCCTGCTGCCAGTATATTACCGTTAATTTACAGGACAATTTTTTACAGTGCATTTCCCATCTATGTCATTATATATTGTTTTACATGATACCCCACAGTTTTCTTTTATTAAAATCGCAACTCCTCTTCCAAGCCTCCCATCACCATTGTTATATAAAATCTCTCCGCTCCACCTTTTCCTTATTTCAGTCATGTACTCTTCCCTCCAGTTAGTTTCTTGTAATAAAATCACATCATCTCCTTTACACATTTCTTTCACCTTTTCAAATTTACCCATGTCCATCAGTCCCCTTGCATTAAAAGTAACACAACTTAGAACCATTAAAAGTAATAAAAATAAATACATAAAAACCATTATTCTCCATCTTCTCCCTCCAGCCCTCTTAACACTTCATATCTGTTTACACTTTTTACTCGGCCCTTGTCATTAACTTTTTTCTTGCATTTTCCACATTTGGTTTTACCTTTAATGTTCTCCTTCTACTTTGTCCTCTCTCCCCTCTGTCTTTTCCCATGTTGTCCATCCTTGTTTCTTCTCCACTGTCCATTTCTTTGTTTTGATCAAACATTCCTTGTCCATCACTCTCCACATTATCCAAAAGATTTTTAAAACTGTCCGATATTTCCATTTCTGTCCATTGGGTATTCTGTTCTGCTGTTTGTTACTCATCCATATCATTCTTTTTTCCTTCTTCTTCTTCCTCTTGGTTGCCTGTTCCTCGTTCTGTTTCCTTTTGTGGTAATCCTTCATCCCCTTGTCCTTCATCAATATCTCCTCCTCTTCAGTGTTTCCTTCATGCACCTGTCCGTCCACCCGATGCTCCAGACCTCCTTCCTCTCCCTCCATCCAACACTCACACTTGTTTAAAATCTTTTGACACTCCGGGCATCTGACCGCATTGCAATCCCTTGCGAAATGTCCCCTTTCCTCGCACTTGTGACACTTAAAATCAGGACATTCTTTAAGCAGATGATCCGGGCTCATGCACAGCTTACAGGTCTTCACCTGGTGGCTGTGCATCACCCTAAAGTACTGCGGCCCTTCTGCTGTTTCCAGCTTTGTACTGTAGGGCAATTATGCCACCTCCTTGGGGAATCTCACTTTTAAAAACCTTGTTCCATCCTCTATTTCAGTGCCTGGGTAGCATCTTCTTTTTAATTTTGATATGGGATTAACTCCCCATCCCTCCAATTTTCTAAAAATGTCTTTATCATCAAGGTAGACGGGCAGGTGCATGAAGGAAACAACATAATCTCTATTTTGCAGTTTCTTTATCTCACAGTTCACTCCTTTCATTAACAATCCCTCAGTCAGTTCATCACATGTTTCTTCTTTTTCCATTGTCAGTTCATATTCCTTTCCTTGTCTTGGCCTTAGTGCTAATATTTTACCATATCCACATTTTTACGTCACTGCTTTAATAATATCCACAGCTCTCACCTCATTTATGTTCTCCACATTCACAATCACAGTTGCCTCCTTTAAGTATTTCCTTTCACCAAATTTATCTCTTGCATCTTGTTTTTTACCGTGTCCTGCTCGTTGTCCATACTCCAGTCCAGGGTCGTTTGCCTTGCGTGTCTCTCCAGCCAGTCCAGGGTCGTTTGCCATACGTGTCTCTCCAGCCAGTCCAGTGTCGTTTGCCATACGTGTCTCTCCAGCCATTCCAGTGTCGTTTGTCATGCATGTCTCTCCAGCCAGTCCAGTATCGTTTGCCAATAATCCGTCCATTGTACAAAAACACAAAAAAAAATTAACAACAGCAAGATGCTGCTGTTAGGTGGTTTAAAACTGAAAAAAAAAACACAAAAAATAAAGTCCAAAAACAACTCACAAAACAAACACTAACAGAAAAATCAAAATGGAGGAGATCCTTCCTCTCCCAACTGCAGCCAACACTTCCTGTAGCTCTCTAGCGCCCTCAGGTTGGTATGGACGTAAGCGAACGCTGCTGCCAAGAGAGGGCTATTTAAAGATCAGCCACTCTAATCTCCAGTACATTATATAAGTAGGGAAGAAAACCCAAAAGTTTACAGCACCTGGTATTCCCAGGCGGTCTCCCATCCAAGTACTAACCAGGCCCAAACCTGCTTAGCTTCCGAGATCAGACGAGATCGGGCTTTTTTTTTTTTTTATTCACAGTCAAAATACAAGTTGTGTACAAGACATTAAAGCTGTTACAGGGAAATTTTCATCACAAAAGCATTTTTCCAAAATATGCATAACACTAAAAACCAAAAAAAAAATTATAAAATCACAAATTCATCAAATTCATTCATCTTCTCTTGGCATATAAAAGTGCTTTTGTTTTAAAACATATGTAATCTCCTTCGTAAAAATTCCATAAAAATCCCCCATCTTGTTTTCCAGTTTAAAATAACTGTACAGCATTTTTACATAATCTTCAACCAACTGTTTAAAAATCAACCATAGTTGACTATAATCAAAAAATTAAAAACAAATTAATTCGTTTCTTGTTTGCTGTATTCTCTGCCATTCCCAACATAAAAAATCTATTCCAGTTGCAGTCCCCCTCATTATCTCTTAATTCTTTGATTATTTCCTTTAATTCCTTAAAAAATGGGCTCAACTTCTCACAGAATAAAAACAAATGTAGAATTCCTTCATCTTCTTTTTTACAAACTCTGCATTGGGCATTAGTTTCTTTCTGCATAGCACACAATCTCATTTCCGTAAAAATCACATTTTGTCTAATAAAATAATCAAAACATTCTAAATCCACATCCAACCATTTCCATGTCATGTTCTTCCAGATATCTTCCTCTTCAATTTTATTAAAATGCCTTATCCATAACTAATTGGCAAGAGGTTTTTTAAAAACTCCATTTATAAAAAAACCATAAAACATTTCAACAGAACCCAAATTAAAATTCACCATATTGTCATTACATTTTAGAAACACACTCATTTTATTTTATTTTTTCCCTCCTTAATAATTTCATCCAGCCATTGTCCTGGGATTTATTTTTTTACTTGTTCGTATTGTCTTTTACAATATAATCCTCTACGTCCGCTACGTTCTCAAAACTCAGGCAATTTGATAATACCTAGAATGTCAAAATCAACTGCAGGCGGCAGATCCTTTTCCTATTTGGCGCCCAAACTCTGGAATAACCTACCTAACATTGTTCGGGAGGCAGACACACTCTTGCAGTTTAAATCCAGATTAAAGACCCATCTCTTTAACCTGGCATACACATAACATACTAATATGCTTTTATTATCCAAATCTGTTAAAGGATTTTTAGGCTGCATTAATTAGGTAAACCGGAACCGGAAACACTTCCCATAACACCCTATGTACTTGCTACATCATTAGAAGAATGGCATCTACGCTAATATTTGTCTGTTTCTCTCTTGTTCCGAGGTCACCGTGGCCACCAGATCCAGTCTGTGTCCAGATCAGAGGGTCACTGCAGTCACCCGGATCCAGTACGTATCCAGACCAGATGCTGGATCAGCACCTAGAAAGGACCTCTACATCCCTGAAAGACAGCGGAGACCAGGACAACTAGAGCCCCAGATACAGATCGCCTGTAAAGACCTTGTCTCAGAGGAGCACCAGGACAAGACCACAGGAAACAGATGATTCTTCTGCACAATCTGACTTTGCTGCAGCCTGGAATTGAACTACTGGTTTCGTCTGGTCAGAGGAGAACTGGCCCCCCAACTGAGCCTGGTTTCTCCCAAGGTTTTTTGCTCCATTCTGTCACCGATGGAGTTTCGGTTCCTTGCCGCTGTCGCCTCTGGCTTGCTTAGTTGGGGACACTTCATCTACAGCGATATCGTTGACTTGATTGCAAATAAATGCACAGACACTATTTAACTGAACAGAGATGACATAACTGAATCCAATGATGAACTGCCTTTAACTATAATTTTTGCATTATTGACACTGTTTTCCTAATGAATGTTGTTCAGTTGCTTTGACGCAATGTATTTTGTTTAAAGCGCTATATAAATAAAGGTGACTTTGACATGGGTGGACAAAAAAGGAAAGAGAAGTAAAAAATAAAGAATTATGGTTAGAAATTGTTATCTAAAAAGTGATAATAAAATAGAACAAATAAAATAGACAGTCAAATAATATACACAGTAAAAAATAAAAAGTAGGGTGAAATTGGTAAAAAATAGTTAAATTAAGTGAAAGGAAAAGAAGAGATTGTAACCAAGTTACTACATAAAACTAAAAAGTTGATTTTTGATGGTAATAATATAAATAAAGATATGGCAGCCACACCAGTGGAAATAATTGGATTAAAATATCAACTGTGTAAAGAGCAAATAAATAAAATCTCAAAAAAATGGCAGAAGAGAACAAAAAATATGATGACAAAATGGCCAAAGGAAGGGACATTTGATGTGGCATTGTGTGAGGAAATGGAAACTCTGATAAAAAACTATAAAACTAAAAGCATCAATATGAAAAGAGAAAAAAGAGAAACAAAGAGGGAAAAGAGAAAGAAGTAATTGCCCTGTTTAAAAAAGAAGGTGAGGATATGTTGAAGAGTCTAAAACAGGGTAGGAAAATCCTGAAGGGGGCAGAGAAAGATAACATGAGAAAAGAAAAGTTATTTTCAGAGCCTCCCCCCTATTTTCCAGTACAAGGAGAGTTCCCAATACTCAAGGGAACAGTGGAAGTAACAGGAGATCTAGAGTTAGAAGGGCAGATAGAGATGGATGATAGAGAGGAACAAGCTATAAAAACACAGAGGCAACCCAGAAAGGAAATTGCAGAAAGTTTGCATCTTGATTGTTACAGACAAGCACGTACAGCTTTAGAAAAATGAAAGCTAATCAGGTAGATAAAACCTGGTTTGAGGAAGGATTAGAAAAAAGAGGAGGAAAGATAGTGATATTGTAGCACAAGTACAAGCTATGGAAGAAGAAATGGAAGAGAAAATTAGAGAATCAGGGGAAAAGATACAAGAGGTAAATAAGTTGGAGAGAGGAAAGAGTAAGTTGTTCTATGGTAGTGAGGATGAGAATCAGGCAGAGGAGTTATTTGATAACAGTAAATGGGAACAGGGCAGAGAAAAAGGGACACTTAGACCACTGGCCGCACAGCTCCCAATTTTAATCAAGGGTGAGCAGGGACAGTATGTCCCCTGGGCTTCACAGGACCTCGAGGGGCTTGTCACTCGCCTTCCTGATATTCATGAGGGGGCGGGGAAATTTATTAGAGGTAGATGTTTGAGGAGGAAACAATGGGAAAGCTATTGTCAGTAGGTGATGTTAAAGCTCTACTGGCTAAAATTATTGGAGGGACAAAGATGGATGAAATTCTTCTTACAACGACTCTAAACAGAGCAGTGAACTCTCATAATATGGATGGGATTGTTTTTGATGGATTCCGCCCAGCAGTATGGCAGGCATTGCGTGCGGAGTATCCGATCAGACTGAATCCTAAATCACTGAAGGGAGAAGAAATGGGGGACGCAGAGAATCCAACCACTTATGTACAGAAACAGCTGAAAAGGTGGAAACAAGAAACTGAGGGGGATCCCGAGGGAGACCCATTAATAGCAACATTGTTTAGGCAAGCTGTGATTGATGCTATGCCGCCAGCGGTAAAAAGCAAGCTGGAGGATGTGGTCGGTTTAACTTCTAAAACACACAAAGAGTTTTGTGACCATGTGTCTCATGCAGTGGAACAACACAGAAAAAATGAACAAAAACTCAAAAGTCAAGAGAAAGAGTTACAAAGTAAACTAACTCAATTACAGCTTGAAGAATTCACAAAGAAAAATAAGAAAAATATTCAAGCTTCAGTAACCAATGCAGCAGCCGAACAAATGACTATAATGCCTCCAGTAATTGCTCCACAACCAACTCTTCAGTCAAGCCCACTTACAGCAGTCCCTCCAAATGAACACTTGAACTCTGTGCCCATAATATATGTTTATACTCAACAGCCAGGACAGATGAGATGGAGACAAAACCCCATACAGCAAGGCCAAAGAGGCAGAGGCAGAAGCAGGCCTCCAGGTTTGTGCTGGGGCTTTGGACAGCCCGGGCACAATAAAACTGACTGTCCAACTTATCCATGGCCACAGCAACCTCATGGTGGAAGGGAGGTGAGCTGGCAACAGCCTAACCGGGGTCCAGTGCAGGGTCCAGTAAACCCTTGGGGAGGTCCCAATCCAGAGCCTATTATGCAGATTAAAATAGAGGGAAAAGATACTCCGATGATGATTGATACGGGCGCAAATCTAACTTGCATTAATTTGAAATATGCTTCACATCTCCCCTTGTCTGGAAAATTTGCAAAGATGATAGGTTTCTCGGGAAAAATGCAATTGATTCCCATAACAGCTCCAGTGTGTCTACAAACAAAAGATCAAAGTATAACAATGCCCATTCTGGTATCAAATCAAACTCCTATTAATTTGTTAGGAAGAGATGCATTATGTAAATTAGGACTACAAATTTGGTGTTCTCCAGAAGGAATATATATTGATGCAATAGGAACAGAAACACAAATGATGGTTATAGAGCCAAAAGCAAATGTTTATTGGATAGGACAGATAGAACAAGATGTGAGACAGACAGTCAATAAATGGGTAAAGTTAATTGAAGCACAGATACCTGAAGCACAGCTATCAGAGTCTGAATTTCATTGCACAATGATGTATGATCAAGAAAGGGATGAAAATATAGAACAGAAATGGCAAAAAGAAACAAAAGGACAGCGGATTTAGATAGTACATCTCCCAGTACATCATCATAGGTAAACAGGGAGCAGCTTTAAATATACCAGAAGGTGAATTTGTCAAAAAATGGTACAATGTAAATAACTCTGTCCCGCATATTGCAGTATATGTAGGAAAAAGTTGGGAAGCAAAAGATTTCGGACCAATGATGAAAAGGGCAGAACAAAGCAAATGGGAATCAACAGAAAACCCATTTATTTTTCATTCAGCTGACAAAAATTACATCAAAATTTTGTGTGCAACCAGTTTGCTGGGAATTCCACAGGAAGTAGTTATCAGCCAAAAGAAAGAGACACAAATGACTACAGCATCTGAGTTAATAAACACAACTGAGACTGAATTATTTAAGGAAATGGAGTGTCAGGTACCAACTGAACTATGGTCTCAACATGACACAGATATTGGATTAATAAAATCAGCAAATCCAGTAAGAGTTCAACTTGAACCAAATGCACGTCTACCTAGAAAAGCACAATATCCTTTACGGGCAGATGCTGAAGCAGGAATAAAGGACACAATTGAAGGCTTAGTGAAGGCAGGAGTATTGAAAGAAACTACTAGTTACTGTAATACTCCAATTATGCCTGTAATCAAATCAGACAAAAACAGATGGCGACTTGTTCATGATTTACGAACAATAAATGAAATAACGGAAGATATGCCAGCTGAGGTACCAAACCCGCACACCTTACTGACAAATGTCCCTCCTGATGCCAAATACTTTACTGTAATTGATCTTTGCTCTGCCTACTTCAGTGTACCCCTTGCAGAAGAGAGTAGATATCTATTTGCATTTACATTTGCAAATAAACAATATACATATTCTAGAATTCCTCAGGGATATAAACATTCACCACATATGTTCAACAAGATTCTTAAAGCAGATTTAGAAGACCTCGTAATAGACGGTACACTATTACAATACATGGATGATTTAATTATCTGTTCTACCTCACTAGAAAAATGTCACAAAGATTCAATTAAGGTGTTGACAAAATTAGCACAAGGAGGACACAAGGTGTCTAAAAACAAATTGCAGTATTGCCAGCCTCAAGTGGAATACTTGAGAAGATTAATTGCATTTGGCACACGAGCTTTAGCTCCAGCTCAGTTAGAAGGTATATGTAGTGGCCGTTTGTCAACAAACAAAATAAATTAAACTTAAATCAAACCTTCAAACGACAACTTCTAGCACCCTGGGCAGGTGATGTACGCAGGCAAGAAATAAATCTAATTCAAACTGGATTCAGGGTTGTGGCTGGTTTATTTGTTCCAACTGAGCAAACAATAGAGCATCTCTCGCGCTGGTAAAAACCATGTGCCCATCACCCAGGTGCTACAGGACACCTCTTACTTCCTACTTATATTTACCTTTACCTGTGCCCACTACTGCCCTCAGGTGTCTAACTCAAACATTGTAGTTATTAAACTAACCAAAAATAAAACTAAACATATAAATAAAACCAATTAACTAAACAAACAAACAAAAGAATATTACCATAATATATATTACTAATATGAGCAAAATCATAATAGTAAACAAATTAATTAACAGAATTACCACTACTAAAAGCAAACTATTGTAGCTCCAACACTCCGGCCCCTAATTGTGCATTATCACAATTACTGACTCTCAAAACGGAGCAACACACTATGTATTCTAACTATATCAGGCACAGATGTCATGACGCACCTGCAAAGGAAAAGAGAAAGAAAGAGAATAATAGAGGCAGACAAAGAGAAAGAGAGAGAAAGAGAGAGAGAGTTCACGTGATCACACTGCCGCCTCCAGCAGCAGGCACAACTTCGTCACAGGCCTCTCTAAGATGCTGGTCTTCGTTTGGAGGCGGACAGAGCGCACAACCCCAATCACATCTGATCTGACATCCAAAACTTTCCCCATCATCCAAGATCATCTTGAAGCTGTAGCATCTGCCACAAGAACAACATCTCCAGGTGCAAGGTTTCTTCTTAGTGTTGTCCATTTTTGTCTCTGTTGCATCAATGGCAGGTACTCAGAAATCCATCTCTTCCAGAAGAGTTCCGCCATGTACTGTATCTGCTTCCATCTTTTTCTGACATACAGATCATTTCTGTCAAACAATCCTGGTGGCATAATTGGTTTACCTTTCAGCAACAAAATGTGATACGGCGTCAAAGCTTCCAGGTCATTTGAATCATCTGAGGCCCTTGTAATAGGCCTATCATTCAATATTGCTTCAACTTCGCAAAAAATTGTTTGGAGTGCTTCATCATCCAGGGTCTGCTGTTTAAGGACAGAGGTAAGAACACTCTTCACTGAGCGAATCAAGCGATCCCAAACGCCACCCTGATGGGAAGCTGATGGAGTGTTAAATCTCCATTCTATACCATCCTGAAGAAAGGCTCTTTGAATTTTACCATGATTCAGAGCAGTCAGACTTTCCTTGAGCTCACGGCTGGCTCCAACAAAGTTAGTTCCATTGTCAGACCTGAGAGTTAAAACTGGGCCTCGTCTGCAGATGAACCTTCTCACTGAATTTATACAGGAATCTGCATCCAATGTGTATGCTACTTCCAAGTGTACAGCACGACTAGTCATGCAGGTGAAGAGCACTCCATATCTTTTGAGAAGACTTATGCTTCTCTTAACTTCAATGGGCCCAAAATAATCGATGCCAACATGAGTGAAAGGGGCTTCATCAGGCAACACTCTTTCAGTAGGTAAGTCCGCCATTTTTTGTTCAAGGAGTCTTCCTCGGTTGCGTCTGCAAACAACACAATCTGATATGACTTTTCTAGCAGCAGAGTTTGCATTTATAATCCAATACTTTCGCATTAAACTGGACAACATATAATTTCTCCCAGCATGACCTATCTGCTGATGAATGTGGCGCAGAATTAGTGTTGATACATGCATATCTTTTGACAGATTAACAGGACGCTCGGATTCCACTGGCAGTGAGGCTATGCTTAACCGACCACCCACTCTGAGAATCTCACCATCCATCACTGGGTCCAATCTGTACAGTGGACTGTCCTTGGATATAGATTTCACACCACTCCGCAGCGAGGTAATTTCATCCTTAAACCGTTGGTGTTGTACATACCGGATGATTGACAGCTCTGCCCTGGTCACATCTTGAGGTGTCAGACTCTGTCCTTTGAGCGTAGCCTTAAAGCTCTGCATTTGGCTTTCCACTTGTTGATGACAGTCTGTAATGTCCATACTGAGGTCAGCAGAGACATAAAGCTCCTTTCTTCTATGTTCAATTCAATTCAAGTTTATTTGTATAGCGCTTTTTACAATACAAATCGTTACAAAGCAACTTTACAGAAAATTATGTTTCTACAATATTTAGTAGTAGCTAGTACAACCCGAATTCCGGAAAAGTTGGGACGTTTTTTAAATTTTAATTAAATGAAAACTAAAGGAATTTCAAATCACATGAGCCAATATTTTATTCACAATAGAACATAGATAATGTAGCAAATGTTTAAACTGAGAAATTCTACACTTTTATCCACTTAATTAGCTCATTTAAAATTTAATGCCTGCTACAGGTCTCAAAAAAGTTGGCACGGGGGCAACAAATGGCTAAAAAAGCAAGCAGTTTTGAAAAGATTCAGCTGGGAGAACATCTAGTGATTAATTAAGTTAATTAAAATCAGGTCTGTAACATGATTAGCTATAAAAGCTTTGTCTTAGAGAAGCAGAGTCTCTCAGAAGTAAAGATGGGCAGAGGCTCTCCAATCTGTGAAAGACTGCGTAAAAAAATTGTGGAAAACTTTAAAAACAATGTTCCTCAACGTCAAATTGCAAAGGCTTTGCAAATCTCATCATCTACAGTGCATAACATCATCAAAAGATTCAGAGAAACTGGAGAAATCTCTGTGCGTAAGGGACAAGGCCGGAGACCTTTATTGGATGCCCGTGGTCTTCGGGCTCTCAGACAACACTGCATCACTCATCGGCATGATTGTGTCAATGACATTACTAAATGGGCCCAGGAATACTTTCAGAAACCACTGTCGGTAAACACAATCCGCAGTGCCATCAGCAGATGCCAACTAAAGCTCTATCATATTCAAAAAGGAAGCCATATGTGAACATGGTCCAGAAGCGCCGTCGTGTCCCGTGGGCCAAGGCTCATTTAAAATGGACTATTTCAAAGTGGAATAGTGTTTTATGGTCAGACGAGTCCAAATTTGACATTCTTGTTGGAAATCACGGACGCCGTGTCCTCCGGGCTAAAGAGGAAGGAGACCTTCCAGCATGTTATCAGCGTTCAGTTCAAAAGCCAGCATCTCTGATGGTATGAGGGTGCATAAGTGCATACGGTATGGGCAGCTTGCATGTTTTGGAAGGCTCTGTGAATGCTGAAAGGTATATAAAGGTTTTAGAGCAACATATGCTTCCCTCCAAACAACGTCTATTTCAGGGAAGGCCTTGTTTATTTCAGCAGGACAATGCAAAACCACATACTGCAGCTATAACAACAGCATGGCTTCGTCGTAGAAGAGTCCGGGTGCTAACCTGGCCTGCCTGCAGTCCAGATCTTTCACCTATAGAGAACATTTGGCGCATCATTAAACGAAAAATACGTCAAAGACGACCACGAACTCTTCAGCAGCTGGAAATCTATATAAGGCAAGAATGGGACCAAAATCCAACAGCAAAACTCCAGCAACTCATAGCCTCAATGCCCAGACGTCTTCAAACTGTTTTGAAAAGAAAAGGAGATGCTACACCATGGTAAACATGCCCCGTCCCAACTATTTTGAGACCTGTAGCAGAAATCAAAATTGAAATGAGCTCATTTTGTGCATAAAATTTTAAACTTTCTCAGTTTAAACATTTGCTATGTTATCTATGTTCTATTGTGAATAAAATATTGGCTCATGTGATTTGAAAGTCTTTTAGTTTTAATTTTATTAAAATTTAAAAAACGTCCCAACTTTTCCGGAATTCGGGTTGTAGTTTGTGCACGTTTGACAGGATTTTAGAAAAATAAAAATAATAATAATAATACAAGACGTAGTCAGCTAGATGATGAACTATCAATATTATTAATTAATAGTAATTATATGATGCAGTCACACATGTAGCAATAATTGTTAGTTCTGTTTGTTGATTCAAGGTTAGGATCATCTGGGGTCCTCTGAGGGTCAGCATCATCTCTTCTCAGGTGTTCTGGATCCAGACTGGAGCTTGTGTAAATCCTAGTTACCACCGGATGTAAATCCCGTGGCAAAACATAGAAACAAAATAGAGACATCATTAGCATAGCTGCTGATCCAACAAAGTAAAATTAGTTTAACCCAAGCTAAAGAATAAAAATGCAGATACAACTACACTCACAATTTAAGAGATACATTATTCGAATGCTTGGCGAAAGAGATGCGTTTTTAATCTAGATTTAAACAGAGAGAGTGTGTCTGAACCCCGAACATGTCCCAATATGTCCCAATAACACAAGAGCATCCTTGATCTTAAGAAGCCAAGCTACAGCTACCTGCAATCTCTTCCAAGATGAAAAGTAATGAATCAGATGGCTCATAACATTGTCTGTGTCTTTAACAACAGCATTCACTGTCAAATCCCTTTTGATCTCAGGGTCAGAACCAGGAATCACCTGAAGATCTACATCTAATTTAGGCCACCCATCCTTGGACTTATAAAGAAAATCAGGTCCCATCATCCATCTCCTTCTGTTCATGAGATCTTCTGCCCTCATTCCTCTTGATGCTTCATCTGCTGGGTTTTCCTTTGTCCCCACATATCTCCACTGATCAACATCAGTTGCCTCTCTAATGACTGCACTTCTGTTGGCCACAAAGGTATAGAATCGCCGGCTTTCATTCGATATTTATTTAAGGACTGTCGTGCTGTCTGTCCAGAAAACTGACTTCTCCAGCCTAAGTTGCAACTCCTTCTGTAGCATGCGGTCTACTCTAACAGCGAGAACTGCAGCTGTTAGCTCCAAGCGAGGAATTGTTGTTTGCTTCAGTGGAGCAACTCTGGCCTTCCCAATCATAAATGCAACATGCACTTTATTATCCCTTTCCAGTCTTAAGTAAGAGACAGCTCCATACCCAACCTCACTGGCATCAGAAAAGTGGTGAAGCTGTACAGTGATAGGGTTGCCAAAGTCATTAGGCTTAATGCAACGATCAATCTTGAACTTTGCCACCTTATGGAGATCTTCCAACCAGCCAGCCCATTGCTTAGCGAGAACATGGGGAATATCTTCGTCCCATCCAAAGTTTCTTTTACAGAGTTCCTGCAGTAACAACTTAGCCACCATGCTTAATGGAGCAAGGAAACCCAATGGGTCATAGAGGGAGCTGACCACCGAAAGAATTCCTCTTCTTGTCTGTGGTTGCTCTTGTGCTGAGGCCTTATATCCAAATTGGTCAGTCTCAACGTACCACTGCAGTCCTAATGTGCGTTCAACAGGAAGTTGATCTGTATCCAAATCCAGCTCCATCAAATCTTTTTTGCTCTGTGACCTTCGCTGACAGAGCGCAACACTGAACGACTATTGCTGACCCACTTTGACAGAGTGAATCCTCCTTTCTGACAAAGTGCAGTTAAATCCTGGATCATTTTCTTAGCTTCTTCTTCTGAGGACATTGAACGGAGGCAGTCATCAACATAAAAATTGTTTTTCACTGTACTCACAACCTCTGGAGGGAAGTGTTCTGTGTTGTTATCTGCAGTTCTCCTCAAAGCATAATTGGCACAGCTTGGTGATGATGCAGCTCCAAATAGATGTACCTTCATGCGGTATTCCTGAAAAGCCTGTGCAGTGTCACCACCTGGCCACCAGAGAAAGCGGAGAAAGTTAATGTGCTCATTTGAGACATGAACCTGATGAAACATAGATTGAATATCAGCCACTATTGCAATAGGCTCCTGCTGCTCCTGAGATCAGGGCCTTGCAAAAGCTGACTATTGAGCGATGTTCCTTTATATGAGGCTGCACAGTCAAAAACAACTCTTAGCTTGCCCTTCTGAGGATGATACACCCCGTGATGAGGGATATACCACAATTTCCCATTGTTGTGTGTCAGCTGATCAAGAGGAACTAGCTCAGCATGTCGCTGTGTTATCATTTCATTTAGGAACATAGTATATTCCTCCTTAAAAACACTGTTCCTGTCAAACTTTCTTTTCAGGCTCCATAAGCGCTGCTCTGCTATATAACGATTATCTGGCAAGGTTACATTTTCCTTTCTGAATGGCAAGTCAATACAGTAATGACCTTCAATTAGTTTTGTTGTACTACTGACAATATCCATGAACTTAATGTCTTCTCTGGACATTTCAATCTGCTCTTCTGATGATTTCTCACTAAAGTCATGGTGATACTGCTTAACAAGCATTTCATGCAGGTGTTCAACAGAGATGCGATTTGCTGTTACAGCTGAATAGCCACTCCTACCTCTACAGCTTCCACCATGAAGAGGACCATTAATGACCCAACCAACCCTGGTTCTGACAGCGTATGGGCCCTTATCTTGGCTATTTATTACTTCCCATGGCTCCAAAACCTTAGGGGCGTCGGTTCCAATAAGCAGATCAACATTTGCATGAATGTCATGGAATATTACATCCTTCAAATACGGCCATGGATCAATATCTGCTTGTCGTGGAATATTAAGTGTAGACACAGGTACAGTTATTTGAGTCAAAACATCAGGAAGCTCTATGAAATCTGCAGCACCCATACCAGACACTTCAAGACCTGGCAAAACATGAGCATTCACAACCTTTCGTTGGCCCATTGTTCTCAACAAGATGTTTGTCTTCTTACCTCGCAAATTTAACCTTTTCGCCATGGTTTCTGTACAGAATGTGCCGGAACTGCCAGGATCCAGGAAAGCATATGTTTGCATGGTCTTATTAGTCAGTTTGCTTCTGACCTTTACTGCAACAATAGAGAAAGTAGAATGATCTTCCACACCGGCCCCAATATGGCCACACGTCTGAAAGGTTACGGTTGAATCACTTGGAAAACTCACAGGATGTTTGGCTTGTTCTGCAGATATGCCTTTATCCTGCCTTTCTATATGAAGGACCCCGGGATGTTTCTGATGACATACATAGCAATCCAATCGACTCTTACAGTCCTTGCTTGTATGGCCTACCTACAGGCAACCAAAACAAATACCCTTGTCCTTAATGAAGTTGATCTTGTCCCGGTGTGCCTTGGCTTTAAACTGTGAGCATTGACCTAGTGTGTGATTTCTCTGCAGGCAAAAAAGACAGCAATGAGTGACGGGGGTGCTATGTTCTGCAGGCCGTGCCATAGCTTCTTCCCTCACAGGAATGACATTCGTAACGTAACTGCTCCCTTTCCTTCTTTGTCGTAGCTGACTGCTACAGGAGGCCTTAACGTTGGGATGTTGAGGATCTTGAATGTTTCCAAAAACTGGATCTAAAGCAATTTTCACTTGTTTCTCAATAAAATTTACAAGATCAATGAATTTAGCTCTCTGTCCACTTCTTTCTTGCAGATCACATGCAGTATTCCTCCATTTTTCTCTTAGTTTGTAAGGAAGTTTTAAAACGATACTCCGCATGTTAGATGGTAAGTCCAGTTCCCTCATATACATCACTTGTTCTGTTAAGTTTGAACATCCTCGGAGAAACAAAGAGAATGATTGTAATCCTTTTACATCTTCACCTTTAACGGGTGTCCGGTCAAATATTTTTTCCATGTAAGCAGATGCAATTTTATATTCATCTCCAAAATGCTGAGCAAGAAGACTCTTGGCTCTTTGAAAGCCTTGATCTGGAGGTATATGTTGACAACTATGCACACGATCCTTTGGCTGCCCACTAGTATACTGTTCAAGGAACTGCAAACAGTCCCTGGGATTATTCGTTTTCTTCTCCACCACATTTTCAAAGGCTCTAATGAAGGATTTATATTGAAGAGGATCTCCATCAAAAATTTGCAGATTTCTTGGAGGAAGAACAGAGGATATATTTTGCTGAACCAACAGTGCAGTGATTTCGTTTTGTTTTTGCATAATGCCCACCATGTCATTTTGGTTGTTACCGCTTTGAGTTTGAGAATTTTATATGTGTCCCATTTGACGTCCATTTGCAGTCTGTACTTCTTGATATGGAGCTTCTGGCCCAAACGGCCTTCCATAAGTTCGCTCGGCAAATCCTTGTCTTGGTCTAAAAACTGATGCCGGATCAGGTACAGCAAGAACATCATTTTCAGGTGGGACAAAGGCTTTTGTAAGAGGATCTAAACCGACGGATCTTTGAGCTTTGCTCCTCTCCAAATAAGAGTTCATTCCATCAGATAGTCTTGAACCACGCTGTGATGAGTTCACTTCTAAGACCTGAAGCCTTGCAGTTGTAGCTGCCAAATCTGTTTCAAGCGCCAATTGCTCCTTTTCTCTACGAAGCCTTTCCTCCTGCTTTTCTATATGATGTTTCCTTTTTAAAGCTTCGGAGCGTTTAAGAAGAGCTTCTCTCTCGGCCTCCGCATTAATGCGCGCCGCGGATGTTGCAGTAGTCTTTGATATACCAGTGGCGCGTGATTTTACAGAACTTGCTTTTACACTTAAGACATTAGAAATACTGTCTTCAGGTTGTATTTCATCATTAACGCATCCTGTGTTGATAGGTTCTTTTGGCTGCGAGTATGGATAACCAGCCTTAGACAGCCACTCCTTAACATCTTTAATAAATGCATGACATGATTTCATCTTCTCCTCAAAGTTTTTAGTTTTAGTGTTAAGTATTTCATCTTCTGGTAGAGGCAATTCCATAAATGTTTCATGTATATCGAGAGCTTCTTCATAACACTTAATGAACAAAGCGAGCTGAGTGTTCACTGTGTCTGCATTTTCATTTAATTCTATTAATTGATGGATTTTATCCATAAGCTTTTTAGCCTGGTTAGTTTTTGCAGTGCGTTTTTCTTGACAAGTTTGTATATAAAAGCACATTCCTTTAGAAGTCAATTTAATTGACCGCTTTGATTCCGGCCTCTCCACATCTGACATTTTGTTGCAAACCTATAGCCTATTTGTTGATAATATCAGTGAAAGTTCACAATCGGGCAACAAGGCTAGCAAAAGAAAGCAACGTTTATTGAAACAACTTTGTTTTAGAAATCAAATCCTCTTCATCCAAACAAGGGCACACTGGCTTAATTTTTTATGAATATAGACCACCCAATGCCTTGATAATTCAACAAGTGCACAGCCAATTAAAGCAGTCCAAGTTTTAAGTTCATGTAACTTTTCATGAACCCGTTTTCCCATAAGACATTTCTAGCAGTACATACCAACTGGAGATTTCTTAGATCAGGCCTCTGTCTCATGCCAAAAGATACTCCATGAATGGTGATTAAAACAATCCATGTTGATTTTCCATCGGGTATCCCAATAATATCCGAAGCTAATTCCAAGGAAAGTTTTCCTTCTTTTTTTAATCAATGGGTAGGTTTTTACTTGATGTAGTGGCCGTTTGTCAACAAACAAAATAAATTTAACTTAAATCAAACCTTCAAACGACAACTTCTAGCACCCTGGGCAGGTGATGTACGCAGGCAAGAAATAAATCTAATTCAAACTGGATTCAGGGTTGTGGCTGGTTTATTTGTTCCAACTGAGCAAACAATAGAGCATCTCTCGCGCTGGTAAAAACCATGTGCCCATCACCCAGGTGCTACAGGACACCTCCTACTTCCTACTTATATTTACCTTTACCTGTGCCCACTACTGCCCTCAGGTGTCTAACTCAAACATTGTAGTTATTAAACTAACCAAAAATAAAACTAAACATATAAATAAAACCAATTAACTAAACAAACAAACAAAAGAATATTACCATAATATATATTACTAATATGAGCAAAATCATAATAGTAAACAAATTAATTAACAGAATTACCACTACTAAAAGCAAACTAATGTAGCTCCAACAGTATAAGTAAAACACCGTTACCTCAGACAGTAGGACAAATGATGACTTTTCTAGGAATGACTGGCTTTAGTGCCGACTGGATAGAAGACTATGCAGTAAAGACAGGGCCTTTGAGAGAAATTATGAAACAAGCAGGATTACAACATTTAAGCAATCCATTAAAATGGAACACAGATGCCTTACTAGCATTTGAAGCAATAAAAAAGAATTACAACAGGCCCCTGCCCTGGGAATGGCAGAATATGATAAAATGTTTCATCTATATGTGGCAAATAGAGTTGATGGTTATGCATCAGCTGTATTGATGCAAGAGACCTGTAGTGGAAGGAAAAAACAGCCTATGGCATACTACAGCACAAAGTTAGACAATGTAGCCCAGGGATACCCACCATGTTACCAACAGGGTTTAGCTGCAGTGTATTATGCTTATGAAAAAGCATCCACAATAACTATGGGGTACCCAGTGACTATATATACCCATCACAAAGTTGTGGAATTAATAGAACAAGGGAAATTTGTTCTGACACAAGCTCGAATTCTAGCCTACTCCTCATTACTCACATATCCAGATGGTACCATTAAAAGATGCCAGACAGTTAATCCAGCTGAATTAACTCCTTAGGCTTTTGAAGGAGAACCTCATGAGTGTGTGAATGAATCCTTGGCATTTACTAGATTACGACCAGATCTTGAATCAACACCTATTTCTGAAGCAGAAGTTACTTACCTCGTAGATGGTTCTAGCTTTAGAGATCACGAAGGAAATCATACAGGATATTCAGTAGTGAAGAAAAACAAAAAAGAATATGAATCTGTAAATCACAACATTGTGTACAGCCTTGCTCTGCTCAATTAGCAGAATTAAAAGCTATCACAACTGCATGTCAGTTAGCAAAAGGACAAACTGCTAACATTTTTACAGATTCAGCATATGCTCATGGTGTATGTCATCTATTCGGAGCAGTGTGGAAACAAAGAGGTTTCAAAAAGAGTGATGGGACTCCCATCCAACATAGTGAACAAATAGGGCAATTGATTTCTGCTATGATGCTACCAAAATGACTAGCAATAATCAAATGTCAAGCACACAAGAAGGGAAATGACTATGTCATTAATGGAAACAATGCAGCAGATTTAGAAGCTGAAAAAGCTTCAGGGTGTCAAGTAGCTGTAAGTAATCTTACAGATTACAAGTTACCCTGTTTAAAATGTAATAGTAGTGTAACTTTTTCAATTACTTTATTAAAGTAATGTAACTAATTACTTTTGAGTACTTTTTAATTACTTTTCTAAATTTGTGAAAATTAAAGAATAATAAATAAAAGCATATACATCAACTTAAATACAGTTATCTAATAAGCATGTGACGTATTCTGTGTAATAAACTCCTAAAACATTGGTGTTTTTTTAAACTGCTGTCTCTTTGTATATGATATGATGATAGTTTTCTCAAAATAAGTAAAATGCACATGAAGTGACACAGAACAGTTCTAGAAATTATGTTTATGTGCTCGTGTACTCCTATATTGAGGCAGCAGAGGTTGAAAACACTGCGAGCTTCAGTAGGCCTATGTGTAGTAAATGAAACCATGTCTTTGCCATTAATTTACAGGAGGGGCGGACTGGGAAAAAAAATTCAGACTGGAAAATTCAAACTCATACAAACAAATTCATGGACAAAACTATTTTTGGTATGGACCTGAGATAAAAAAAAGGTTTAAATCTTTAATTTGGGGACATGCAAAATAATTAAAAGTTCTCTCCTGAACTGCACCTTCACTTCCATTTTGCCCTGTTATCCATCTCTCTCATGACTTTAATACTCAAGATTGAACAAAACTATACTTTACAATACAATACTCTACAATACTACAATATCTTTATAGAAAAATCCTAATACTGTACACGAGTCATGTTTTTCCCTTACAAAAATTGACCATGCTTTTATTAGCCTATACAATAACCTTGTTTTGTTTTGTTTTTTGCAAATGGATTTGTATTTACTTTTAAATTTCTCAATTTGTAAAATCATTTTAAATTTTTGGTTACCACAGTTAAACAATAATAACTATTTTCTCTGGATTTCTAGTAATATATTAAAACGTTAATTTTCGTAAAGGTTGTGTTGTTGTCTGTCCGTAGCTCCCCCTAAACCTATAAAAAAAAATCTGATTGTTTTTCAGCTAAATTACTACTGTAACATTACTACAGATAATAATGATGTCCTTTATGTAGTATTTTGAGTGATGACTGATGAGCAACGTGCTGCTGCTTGATTAAATAAATAAAAAAACAAAGACAAAAAAGCATCTTTACAGATGAAACTGACCTGAAACCCTGAACAGTAGTTCTGCTTCTTTGCTCCAGCAGTCCACTCTCTCTCTCTCTCTCTCTCTCTCTCTCTCTCTCTCTCTCTCTCTCTCTCTCTCTCTCTCTCTCTCTCTCTCTCTCTCTCTCTCTCTCTCTCTCTCTCTCTCTCTCTCTCTCTCTCTCTCTCTCTCTCGCATTGATTACTCGGAGTCTGATCCAAACCGTTTGGCGGAGGCGCGGAGAGCGCGCGAGTCATGACTAACACTTCATGACTTATTAGAGATTTAATTATCAAATGGCGGATTCGCAAATGATCGCTTTAGTATACAATAATGATATTAAATAGTGGGGCAAAATCGGCTGCCAGGCCACAGGGAATTGTCCCGGTTCTCCCGGTGTCCAGTCCGCGCCTGATTTCCACAGACACGCATAACGTGCAGGAGTCATATATTGCATTTTTGGGGCTTAATATTCACAGACACTAGTCCATGTCATGTTTTGATTCAAGTGTACTGACCTACTTTTGATTTAGTCATCCAAAATGTGCCATATTCCGTACGCGTTAGGCATTCCGTTTTTATGACTGGATTCTACAAACTAGACTTGTGTTTCCGCATCCCGGAAATTATTAGGGCGGTATGTCTCAGAATAGTCAGTGCAATTTGGGAAAGAAATCAGTTAAATCTGTATGTGGATGTGTGTAAATATTCAAATGTAATCCACTTTGTAATCGTTCAAAATTTCATAAGTAACTGTAATTTAATTACTCATTTTTTCTTAGTAACTGTAACTAATTACAGTTACAATAATTTTGTAATTAAATTACGTAACGCCGTTACATGTAACTAGTTACTCCCCAACACTGCACCTGTTGTAGTGATCGAACCTCATCCTCAATTGGATGACATTATTCGAATTCAACAACAAGCAGGCCCCTATGAACAATCAATGTGGCATCAAAGGGGAGCTAAAAAAGACTCACAGGAAATCTGGCGTATACATGAAGGACACATTGTTGCACCTACTTCACTGTTGAATATTCTTATTACAGATGCACATGGTTTTGACCATTGTGCAAGGGGAGAAGTAGTAAGAAAAATTAAACAGCAAGGATATTGGTCTCCTTATTTATATGCAATGGTGGATGAATTTTTGTCCACATGTGAAGTATGTGCTAAATACAATGTAAGAAAAGGCATAGTGACACCAATAGGCCATATTCCAACACCTGAAGGCCCCTTTAAACATCTTGTATGCGATTATGTGGATATGATAAAGCGTGTACAAGGCAAAAGATACATGCTGGTTATCATAGACAGGTTTAGCAGATGGGTGGAGGCGGTACCATCCGCAGATCTAGGAGCAGGAACGGTAATTAAATTTTTAACAAGAGAGGTAATTCCTAGATTTGGTATTCCATCAGAAATAAGTTCAGATAATGGGTCGGCATTCATACAAAAAACTGTGAAACAAGTATTGCAACAATTAAGAATAAAACAGAGATTAGGATGTGTTTATAGACCTCAATCACAAGGGTCAGTGGAGAGGGTTAATGGAGTTATCAAGGCCAAAATAAACAAAATATGTGAAAGTACTAAACTTAATTGGATTGATGCATTACCGCTCGCACTAATGAGCTATCGCATGCAAACTAACAGGAACACGCATTTAACACCGCATGAAATGCTTACAGGTCGACCCATGCCTGTGCCATATTGTAGAGGTCCCTATAAAGGACCGCCTCTAGAACAATTACAAATGGAACTTCGCTCTTATATGAAGAATTCAACTGCCATACATAAAGCTATCTATTTACAGGAAAAAAAGAAAAGAGCCCAGAGAGGAATCGGAGACTGCCTGTCCAGTTGTTCCAGGGGACCAAGTTTATCTGAGGGTATTCCGGAGAAAATGGAATGAGCCCAGGAGAGAAGGACCCTACACAGTGGTGAGAGCTACTCCAACAGCAGTCCAAGTGGAAGGAAGCACAACCTGGTATCATCTAAACCACTGTACTAGAGTTCCCACAGGAAAGGCAGAAAGAAAGGAAAACAGTCAACCAGACAATGCAGGAGAGAGCAATGAGAAATCAGAGACACATGATGAAGTGCAAACTGACGAGAGCTCACCAAAAGATACACAATGAGCTTCTTTCCTCCTGTCAGACAAACTGGAGAGGACAGAGAATAAGTTTGACAACATGTCTGAAGACCATCCTATGCCTAATGCATCTCATAATGCAGACTCAAACTAGGGGTTTCATCAACTAGTCGACTAGTCGACTAGTCAACTGTCACAACCACTAGTCGGCGCTGTCGGCCCTAATCGACTAGTCGGAAACAAAATGGCGTCAGGCATTGAGGTACGTCCAAAACGGTCAAGGTCATCCTATGTGTGGAAATACTTCACAGAAAATGTAGACACATCCACCGTCACCTGTAAGTTATGTAAAGCAGTGCTAAAATACAATAGCAATACGTCTGCAATGGATAATCATCTTAGGATGAAACACCCATTGCCAACAGCAACAGTTCGTGGCAATGACGCTAGCCATGCTAGCACTGCATCATCGTCAGGCAGGCAGACAACAATCGATTTTTCAACGCGCCTAATGACTCACAACAGAAGGCGAAAAATCACAGATTTGCTAGTCAACTTCATTGTCAAGGATGTCCGCCCTATATCCACTCTCTCTGGGGAAGGCTTTAAGGACATCATCCAGTACTTTGAGCCAGGCTACACAATCCCTTGCCACCTGCACGGTTTGGAGCAATATCATGCACCAATACATAACTGTCAGAGCAACGATTATGAATGAGATGAAAGACCTCAGTGTTTCCCTCACTACCAATCTGTGGACATCATGTACTATGGATCCTTATATAACCATAACAGCTCACTACATCACTGACAGCTGGGAGTTAAAATCAAGAGTGTTGCGAACCACCGTGATGCGCGAGAGACACACTGCTGCAAATATTGCCCAGCGTCTGAGAGAGACGATCGAGGAATGGGGCCTCAATGTTTTTTGCACCATCCATGACAATGTTAGTAGCATGAACCTAGCAATGGAATTGTGTGAGCTATTTCCCCACCACCTAGGATGCACCGGGCATACACTGCAACTTGCCATTAAAAAAGGGCTCAACTTACCCGAGATCACGAAGACAATTGATGCCGCGGGACGTGTAGTCAGTCATTTTCGTCACTCCTCAGAGGCACATTGTGCTTTGCAGAACTACCAGAAACAACTGGGAGTACAAGTGAACAGTCTGCAAAACGATTGTGCCACTCGGTGGAACTCTACATTCACTATGCTAGAGCGTTTGTATGAACAGAGAATCCCAGTGCAGGCCGTTCTCACGGATGAGAGCATAACGAAAGTGGACGTCCGAAAATCCTTGACCATAAGAGAGCACCAGTGGGAATTGATCGAGCAGCTGATCCTGGTACTAAGGCCTCTAGCTAAAGCAACCACAATAATGTGCGCAGAGTTACATGTCGGGTTGTCATTCATCTATCCCGTCCTGCTCAATGTCTGCGACATGCTGAGAGTGACAGGATCCGACCTGGGGGCTATTCGCTCTTTCAAGGACATGGTGAGGAAAGAACTCGTAAAACGCTTCAAACTAGAGTCTGACATCCTGGCAGATTCAATCCCGATAATGGCATGCCTTCTAGATCCACGGTTTAAGCACCTGAAGTTTCTCGCGGAAAATATCAGAGCGGATGCCCTGGCGCACCTGACTCAGCTGGTAGGAGAGGATGAGGAACAGCCTGCTACTACGGGTAAGTTTAGAACTAACGTTGACTCTAATGTCTAAACCAGGTGTAATTTTAACCAGCAATATTTTCTAGCCTGCCGGATTATTTTGGAAGTCCGTTTTTTTTTTATCAGCCTATTTTTATTTTACAATAACAGTTTACAAATAGGCATAGGCCCTGTGTATTATTCGTTCAATCGTATTTTCAAATTAAAACCAAAAATAAAAAAAAATGAAAACGATCCTGAACTAAAATGAAAAAACGAATAACGACTCGTTTTCCGATTTTCTGATTGTGCGCTCAGATCAAAAATAGAAAAAATGAATAACTGGTTTAGACAAATTTTTAATTTGAATTTTACAAAATGTCCGTGGGATATTTGGTACCGGGCCGCAAAGAAAGAATAAATAACTTACCGTATTTTCCGGACTATAAGTTGCATCAGTCAAAAAATGCGCCATGAAGAAGAAAAAACATATAGCCTAAATCGCACTGGACTAGGGCTTTAAGTCGCATTTATTTAGAAATTTATTTCAGAAAAAAAAACAATGTTACGGACGGACAGTTCTCCGTTAAGGACGTGAGCGCTCGTGATAGCGGCACTTAAGACTGCTTTAAAACTTTCACAGAGACCTCAAACAGAAAGCACAAAACCTGTCTTTTAAATTTAATTTCGTTTTGTATTAATTGTATCTTAATTTTAATCAATGTTTAATCGACCAATTGTCTGGATTTAGTAAATATATTAGAAAATAGATACAATCATGGCACGGAGGCACCAGCGCGTGAACCTGGAGCTCGTCAAAGTCAAATTCAAAGTCACCTTTATTTATATAGCGCTTTAAACAAAATACATTGCGTCAAAGCAACTGAACAACATTCATTAGGAAAACAGTGTCAATAATGAAAAAATGATAGTTAAAGGCAGTTCATTATTGAATTCAGTTATGTCATCTCTTCTTATTTAATCTGTTCAATTAAATAGTGTCTGTGCATTTATTTGCAATCAAGTCAACGATATCGCTGTAGATGAAGTGTCCCCAACTAAGCAAGCCAGAGGCGACAGCGGCAAGGAACCGAAACTCCATCGGTGACAGAATGGAGAAAAAAACCTTGGGAGAAACCAGGCTCAGTTGGGGGGCCAGTTCTCCTCTGACCAGACGAAACCAGTAGTTCAATTCCAGGCTGCAGCAAAGTCAGATTGTGCAGAAGAATCATCTGTTTCCTGTGGTCTTGTCCTGGTGCTCCTTTGAGACAAGGTCTTTACAGGGGATCTGTATCTGGGGCTCTAGTTGTCCTGGTCTCCGCTGTCTTTCAGGGATGTAGAGGTCCTTTATAGGTGCTGATCCAGCATCTGGTCTGGATACATACTGGATCCGGGTGACTGCAGTGACCCTCTGATCTGGACACAGACTGGATCTGGTGGCCACGGTGACCTCGAAACAAAAGAGAAACAGACAAATATTAGCGTAGATGCCATTCTTCTAATGATGTAGCAAGTACATAGGGTGTTATGGGAAGTGGGAAGTGTTTCCAGTTCCGGTTTACCTAATTAATGCAGCCTAAAAATCCTTTAACGGATTTGGATAATAAAAGCATATTAGTATGTTATGTGTATGCCAGGTTATGCATACTTTTAAACAGAACAATTCAAAACGAAAGAAAACTGACTGGTCTCTGCTTATGTAGCCTAATCCGTATGAAATGTGCATTTCTCTCATGGCGCGTTCACTACTGCGAAGATCGCGAGTCAGCATCGTTAACTTCATCTTTTCAGCCAACATAAAAATACTGGTTTATTAGTAAACAATTAAAATATCTCCTGCTATACTTAAAATATTCATAATCATGCATTTTTTTTCATTATAGACCCTGGTGAAGGTGAAACTGACAGTGGGGACAACCAGTCTGACTTTGGCAAGAAAACAAGGCTGGAGAATGACTTCGAACAGCTGTTTGGACCACATTATGAAGGTGCAAAGAGCAAAAGGGCCAGGATGACCAATGCAGACGAACTACGGGATTACCATCAATTAGCCCACATACCCACAATGGATAATCCACTAAAGTGGTGGGCACAAAATGAGGGCAGTTTCCCCCGTCTAGCCAAGTTGGCGAAGAGTTATCTAGCTGTTCCAGCCACCAGCACCCCAAGCGAGAGAATTTTTTCCCTGGCAGGGAACACAGTCACCCGACAGAGGAGTAGCCTCCATCCCTCCCACGTCAATGCGCTGGTGTTTCTCAACGCTAACCAAAAAGGCAATGTGAATTTGATCCGGGAACAGGGCATTGACTAGTAGGCTAATGGAATGGCAACGAAAAAAAGGCAGGGCTGTATGGATAATATTTTTCAATGTTTCACACTGTTTTAGTTGACGCCGTTTCGGGGTAAGTGAAGTTCCATGTTAAGATTTAAGGCTCGACAAAAAAATATAGTGGTTCAACCTAGCCTACGTCATACTTATACTACGTATACTTGCTTAAATTATATTTGCTTAAAGATGCAATGAAAAATGCACAGTTAAAACTTATGCAAAAAAGAGTTGTGATGTTGACAATGTTATGTCTGAGGCAATGTTTTTCTGCAACGTTCGCTGATGCGCGTGGTGTGGCGCGCGGTTCATAACAAGAATGTTTTAATTACAAGAATGTTTTAAATGAATGCTGCTGTTTTTTTTAACATGTTGATGAAAATAATAACTGATGAATTTATTTATGATGTTATTTCTGAATTTCAAAAATACATTTACAATGATTCACCAGAACTCCTCTGTGTTTTCCTTAACAATGCGTTAATGCGTCTATTTTAATGAAGAAATAATTTAACAACTAGTCGACTAGTCGTCGACTGTTATGCAAAACTAGTCGACTAGCAAAAATAAGTAGTTGTGAAACCCCTAACTCAAACTCAACCAATAGAAAACAACCTGACTTCCCTTCAATTGACTTTTCAATTTTTGAACAAAAGTGACAATGTTATCAACTCAACAGAACCAATGATAATCAAAAATCGTAGAGACATTGATTATGATGTTCAAGGTGATGAAGACATTAGTCAAATTGATGCCTTATGGGATACAGCCCAAAATAATGAATGGTATAAATGGGCAGCCTTTACAGCTAAAGAAACAGAAAAAGAAAATTGCTTGCTGTGCTCCAAATCTCCGTAAAAACGAAGTAATAGCCATACCAAATCCATATGATTACCGAAACTGTGCCCAATTTGGGAGAAACTTTTGTCATTTAACAGATTTTACCAGGCCATATTGTATTGCTGAATGCCTAGGATTTTTAGGAAATCCTAAATTAACAGATTATTTCTTCAGACCACTCTGGGGATCCTGGTGTCAGTATTCAGATATCGGTCAAAATATAAAAATTGAAAAACAAAAAGTAGAGATTCCAAAATGGTATAGCATAGATTATAAACAAGAATATGAGTGTTTCCATAAACCAAAAGGAACCCAAGATGTGGGTAAATTCAAAGGAAGATGTGCTATTATTTGGTATATAGATAAGAAAAATTCTTGGAAATCAGGAGTTCCTGCTAGAGCTCCAGAACTTTTAGCATTCGGAACAACTAAAGGAAGTAAGATAGCACCTGAAAAATGTGAAAATCAAACTATAGCCTTACCCCCAATAGAAATTTATGAAGCCCAATCATTAGTAATAGCAGATTTCTTTTGGATCTGCGGAAGTGAAATATTATTGCCTTCTTTACCAGTTGGATGGAAAGGTATATGTGTAAGAGTACGATTACTTCAAGAAGTTAGCATGGCACAATGGGGAACAGAACAGAGCACGAACAAGGAAGACAATAGAACTAAAAGAGGATATGAGGCAGATCCCAATGTATATTTAGACTCAATTGGACAGCCAAGAGGAATTCCTAATAAATTTAAGGCAAGAAATGAAATAAAAGGAGGTTTTGAGTCAATCCTCCAAAAAAATACAGAGTGGATTAATTATATTTATCATAATCAACAAAGATTCATTAATTATACTGATGAGGCGTTAACCTTATTAGGCGACCAGGTGCATGCAACAAGTAGAATGACATGGCAAAACAGACAGGCTCTTAATTGGCTCTTGGCAGACAAGGGAGGAGTTTGTGTTATGTTTGGAGATCAATGTTGTACATTTATCCCAAATAACACCGCCCATGGAGGAGCTTTCAGTGAAGTTATGACAAAAATTAAAAAATTAAGAAATGAAGTTACAGCAAATGCCGGAAGAGACCAACACATTTGGGATTGGATTGATGTGAAATTTGGAGCATGGGGAGCGTGGTTTATTAAACTAGGAATGTTTTTAGGAGTTGCGATATTAATAGGAGGATTATTATTTTGCTGTGTATTACCTTTATTAAGATCATTAATCGTCAATGCTACTGTTAAGCAAATGGAAGTGATAAAAGTCCCGAATAATCAACAAAGGATCACATTAAAGGAGTCTGGAGGAATATTATGAAGGATGGCTAAACAAACTGAACTTAAATTAGCAAACTTTTGACGATAGTTCTATTGACTCTAACGAGAATGATGAAGATGTCTAAAGGTGAACCATACCCTGGATATAAGTGCCAGTTTAACTTCGGCCAAGGGAGGCTCTCTACGAGACATAAGGTATCTGAGCTGAAGATCAACTTTTATGATCCCAAAAATCCCTGACTGATTGTGATTCTTCTGAGAACTGGCAGAGGACACCACAGTAGCTGTTAATCCGTCCATTTAACAAAAAACACAAAGCTAAAACGATCAAATAACAAAAATAACACAAAAAACTAGAAACAAAATACTTATCTTGAACAAAAATAACGCAAAAAAACAACACAAATGTTTAGATGAGCCTTTCTCACCTCCCTATAGCCAACACACTTCCTGTTTCTCACTAGCTCTCTCTAGCGAGAGAGTTGGTATGGCCGTAAGTGAAAGCAGCTGCAAAGAAAGGGCTATTTAAAGATCAGCCATTCTAATCTCCATTTCATTATATAAGTACGGAAGAAAACCCAAAATCTTACAGCACCTGGTATTCCCAGGCTCCCATCCAAGTACTAACCAGGCCCAAACCTGCTTAGCATCCGCGACCAGACGAGATCGGGCATAGCCAGGTTGGTATGGCTGTAAGCGAGGGTTGCTGCAAAGAGAATGCTATTTATAGATCAGCCACTCTAATCGGTAGAGCATTTTATAAGAAGGGAAGAAAATCCAAAATTTTACAGCACCTGGTATTCCCAGGCGGTCTCCCTTCCTAGTACTAACCAGGCCCAAACCTGCTTTGCCTCTGAAATTGGGCAGATACTCTTTTTTTTGTAAGATTATTATATAATTTGTGAAAAAATCAAAAAGTTTACAGCACCTGGTATTCCCAGGCGGTCTCCCTTCTTAGTACTAACCAGGCCCAAACCTGCTTAGCTTCCGAGATCAGACGAGATCCGGCATAGCCAGGTTGAATTGGCCGTAAGCGAGGGCTGCTGCAAAGAGAAGGCTATTTAAAGATCAGACACTATAATCACCAGTTCATTATAAAAGTAGGGAAGAAAACCCAAAAGCTTACAGCACCTGGTATTGCCGGGACGTCTCCCATCCAAGCTTAGCTTGCAAGATCAGACGAGGTTGGCCATAGCCAGGTTGGTTTGGCTGTAAGCGAGGGTTGCTGCAAAGAGAAGGCTATTTAAAGATCAGCCACTCTAAACGGTGGAGCATTTTATAAGAAGTATAGAAAATGCAAAAGCTTAAAGCAACTGGCTTTTCCAGGCGGTCTCCCTTCCAAGTACTAACCAGGCCCAAACCTGCTTTGCCTCTGAAATCGGGCAGAGACTATTTTTTTTTTTTTTTTGTAATATTATTATATAATTTGAGAAAAATCCAAAAGTTTACAGCACTATGAATTCCCAGGCGGTCTCCCTTCCAAGTACTAACCAGGCTCAAACCTGCTTTGCCTCTGAAATCGGGCAGAGACTTCTTTTTTGTAAGATTATAATATAATTTGTGAAAAAGTCCAAAAGTTTACAGCTCCTGGTATTCCCAGGTGGTCTCCCTTCCAAGTACTAACCAGGCCCAAACCTGCTTAGCTTCCGAGATCAGACAAGACCAGCCATAGCCAGGTTGGTTTGGCTGTAAGCGAGGGTTGCTGCAAAGAGAAGGCTATTTAAAGATCAGCCACTCTAAACGGTGGAGCATTTTATAAGAAGTATAGAAAATGCAAAAGCTTAAAGCAACTGGCTTTTCCAGGCGGTCTCCCTTCCAAGTACTAACCAGGCCCAAACCTGCTTTGCCTCTAAAATCGGGCAGAGACTATTTTTTTTTTTTTTTTAATATTATTATATAATTTGTGAAAAAAATCTAAAAGTTTACAGCACCTGGTATTCCCAGGCGGTCTCCCTTCCAAGTACTAACCAGGCCCAAACCTGCTTTGCTTCTGAAATCGGGCAGAGACGTTTTTTTTCTTTTTGTAAGATTATTATATAATTTGTGAAAAAATCCAATAGTTTACAGCACCTGGTATTCCCAGGCGGTCTCCCTTCCAAGTACTAACCAGGCCCAAACCTGCTTTGCCTCTGAAATCAGGCAGAGACTCTTTTTTTGTAAGAACACTATATAGTTTGTAAAAAAATCCAAAATTTTACAACACCTGGTATTCCCAGGCGGTCTCCCTTCCAAGTACTAACCAGGCCCAAACCTGCTTTGCCTCTGAAATTGGGCAGATACTCCTTTTTTTTTGTAAGATTACTATATAATTTCTGAAAAAATCAAAAAGTTTACATCACCTGGTATTCCCAGGTTGTCTCCCTTCTTAGTACTAACCAGGCCCAAACCTGCTTAGCTTCCGAGATCAGACGAGATCCGGCATAGCCAGGTTGAATTGGCTGTAAGCGAGGGCTGCTGCAAAGAGAAGGCTATTTAAAAATCAGACACTATAATCACCAGTGCATTATAAAAGAGGGGAGAAAACCCAAAAGCGTACAGCACCTGGTATTGCCGGGACGTCTCCCATCCAAGCTTAGCTTGCAAGATCAGACGAGGTTGGCCATAGCCAGGTTGGTATGGCTGTAAGCGAAGGTTGCTGCAAAGAGAAGGCTATTTAAAGATCAGCCACTCTAAACGGTAGAGCATTTTATAAGAAGTATAGAAAATGCAAAAGCTTAAAGCAACTGGCTTTTCCAGGCGGTCTCCCTTCCAAGTACTAACCAGGCCCAAACCTGCTTTGCCTCTGAAATCGGGTAGAGACTTTTTTTTTGTTGTTTTTGTAAGATAATTATATAGTTTGTGAAAAAATCAAAAAGTTTACAGCACCTGGTATTCCCATGCGGTCTCCCTCCCAAGTAATAACCAGGCCCAAACCTGCTTTGCCTCTGAAATCGGGCAGAGACTTTTTTTTTGTAAGATTATAATATAATTTGTGAAAAAGTCCAAAAATTTACAGCTCCTGGTATTCCCAGGTGGTCTCCCTTCCAAGTACTAACCAGGCCCAAACCTACTTAGCTTCCGAGATCAGACAAGACCAGGCATAGCCCGGATGGTTTGGCCATAAGCGAGGGCTGGTGCAAAGAGAAGGCTATTTAAAGATCGGCCACTCTAATCGGTAGAGCATTTTAGAAGAAGGGAAGAAAATGCAAAAGCTTAAAGCAACTGGCTTTCCCAGGTGGTCTCCCTTCCAAGTACTAACCAGGCCCAAAGCTGCTTTGCCTCTGAAATCAGGCAGAGACTTTTTTTTTTTTGTAAGATTATTATATAATTTGTGAAAAAATCAAAAAGTTTACAGCACCTGGTATTCCCAGGCGGTCTCCCTTCTTAGTACTAACCAGGCCCAAACCTGCTTAGCTTCCGAGATCAGACGAGATCCGGCATAGCCAGGTTGAATTGGCCGTAAGCGAGGGCTGCTGCAAAGAGAAGGCTATTTAAAGATCAGACACTATAATCACCAGTGCATTATAAAAGTAGGGAAGAAAACCCAAAAGCTTACAGCACCTAGTATTGCCGTGACGTCTCCCATCCAAGCTTAGCTTGCAAGATCAGACGAGGTTGGCCATAGCCAGGTTGGTATGGCTGTAAGCGAGGGTTGCTGCAAAGAGAAGGCTATTTAAAGATCAGCCACTCTAAACGGTAGAGCATTTTATAAGAAGTATAGAAAAAGCAAAAGCTTAAAGCAACTGGCTTTTCCAGGCGGTCTCCCTTCCAAGTACTAACCAGGCCCAAACCTGCTTTGCCTCTGAAATCGGGCAGAGACTTTTTTTTTTTTTTCTGTAAGATAATTATATAGTTTGTGAAAAAATCAAAAAGTTTACAGCACCTGGTATTCCCATGCGGTCTCCCTTCCAAGTACTAACCAGGCTCAAACCTGCTCTGCCTCTGAAATCGGGCAGAGACTTTTTTTTTTGTAAGATAATAATATAATTTGTGAAAAAGTCCAAAAATTTACAGCTCCTGGTATTCCCAGGTGGTCTCCCTTCCAAGTACTAACCAGGCCCAAACCTGCTTAGCTTCCAAGATCAGACAAGACCAGGCATAGCCAGGATGGTTTGGCCATAAGCGAGGGCTGGTGCACAGAGAAGGCTATTTAAAGATCGGCCATTCTAATCGGTAGAGCATTTTAGAAGAAGGGTAGAAAATGCAAAAGCTTAAAGCAACTGGCTTTCCCAGGTGGTCTCCCTTCCAAGTACTAACCAGGCCCAAAGCTGCTTTGCCTCTGAAATCAGGCAGAGACTTTTTTTTTTTGTAAGATTATTATATAATTTGTGAAAAAAATCCAAAAGTTTACACCACCTGGTATTCCCAGGCGGTCTCCCTTCCAAGTACTAACCAGGGCCAAACCTGCTTTGCCTCTGAAATCAGGCAGAGACTTTTTTTTTTGTAAGATTATTATATAATTTGTGAAAAAATCCAATAGTTTACAGCACCTGGTATTCCCAGGCGGTCTCCCTTCCAAGTACTAACCAGGCCCAAACCTGCTTTGCCTCTGAAATCAGGCAGAGACTCTTTTTTTGTAAAAATACTATATAGTTTGTAAAAAAATCCAAAATTTTACAACACCTGGTATTCCCAGGCGGTCTCCCTTCAAAGTACTAACCAGGCCCAAACCTGCTTTGCCTCTGAAATCGGGCAGAGACCATTTTTTTTTTGTAAGCTTATTAGATAATTAGTGAAAATATCCAAAATCTTACAGCACTTGTTATTCCGAGGCGGTCTCTCTTCCAGCACTTGTTATTCCCAGGCGGTCTCTCTTCCAAGTACTAACCAGGCCCAAACCTGCTTTGCCTCTGAAATCGGGCAGAGACGTTATTATTTTATTTTTGTAAGATTATTATATAATTTGTGAAAAATTCCAAAAGTTTACAGCACCTGGTATTCCCAGGCGGTCTCCCTTCCAAGTACTAACCAGGCCCAAACCTGCTTTGCCTCTGAAATCGGGCAGAGACTATTTTTTTGTAAGATTATTAGATAATTAGTGAAAATATCCAAAATCTTACAGCACTTGTTATTCCGAGGCGGTCTCCCTTCCAGCACTTGTTATTCCCAGGCGGTCTCTCTTCCTAGTACTAACCAGACCCAAACCTGCTTTGCCTCTGAAATCGGGCGCGAGACGTTATTATTATATTTTTGTAAGATTATTATATAGTTTGTGAAAAAATCCAAAGGTTTACAGCACCTGGTATTCCCAGGCGGTCTCCCTTCCAAGTACTAACCAGGCCCAAACCTGCTTTGCCTCTTAAATCGGGCAGAGACTATTTTTTTTTTTGTAAGATTATTAGATAATAAGTGAAAATATCCAAAATCTTACAGCACTTGTTATTCCCAGGCGGTCTCTCTTCCAAGTACTAACCAGGCCCAAACCTTCTTTGCCTCTGTAATCGGGCAGAGACTCTTTTTTTTTTTTTACGATTATTATATAATTTGTGTAAAAAATCAAAAAGTTTACAGCACCTGGTATTCCCAGGCAGTCTCCCATCCAAGAACTAATCAGACCCAAACCTGCTTTGCCTCTGAAATCAGGCAGAGACTCTTTTTTTTTGTAAGATTATTATATAGTTTGTGAAAAGATCCAAAAGTTTACAGCACCTGGTATTCCCAGGCAGTCTCCCATCCAAGAACTAATCAGACCCAAACCTGCTTTGCCTCTGAAATCAGGCAGAGACTCTTTTTTTTGTAAGATTATTATATAATTTGTGAAAAAAATCTAAACGTTTACAGCACCTGGTATTCCCAGGCGGTCTCCTTTCCAAGTACTAACCAGGCTCAAAGCTGCTTTGCTTCTGAAATCGGGCAGAGACTTTTTTTTTTTTGTAAGATTATAATATAATTTGTGAAAAAGTCCAATAGTTTACAGCTCCTGGTATTCCCAGGTGGTCTCCCTTCCAAGTACTAACCAGGCCCAAACCTGCTTAGCTTCCGAGATCAGACAAGACCAGGCATAGCCAGGATGGTTTGGCCATAAGCGAGGGCTGGTGCACAGAGAAGGCTATTTAAAGATCGGCCACTCTAATCGGTAGAGCATTTTAGAAGAAGGGAAGAAAATGCAAAAGCTTAAAGCAACTGGCTTTCCCAGGTGGTCTCCCTTCCAAGTACTAACCAGGCCCAAAGCTGCTTTGCCTCTGAAATCAGGCAGAGACTTTTTTTTTTTTTGTAAGATTATTATATAATTTGTGAAAAAAATCCAAAAGTTTACAGCACCTGGTATTCCCAGGCGGTCTCCCTTCCAAGAACTAACCAGACCCAAACCTGCTTAGCTTATCTTCCGAGATCAGACGAGATTAGGCATAGTTTTTTTTATTTTATTTTTTATTTAAATTCTTTTACAAAAAATTCCAATTAATTTAAAACATTCCAAGGAACTCAATTTTACAATTCCTTAACACATTTTGTACATTACCAGAGAACATTTGATGAAAAACATCTATTTTCCTTTCCATCTTACAATACACATATAACATTTGCCAATATTCTTCCATTTTCATTTTAAAATATCCCCATATTTCTATTTTACAGTGTTTATTTCTCACTATGTTTCTTCTTTTCCATATCACATACTTCCCCATAGATATACATAGTGTTGCGAAGCATCAGCAGAGGCGGGATCCATTTGCAGCTTTATTTCGATAGTAAGACAAGACAGGGTCAATCACCAGTAGATACAATGAAGATGGCAAGGCTGAGACAGAACCAGATACAGACACAAGATCAGGGTAGCTAGCAAACAATCACAGGAACTGGTCAATCCGAATCAGGGCAGGCAGAGAACAATCGGTAAACGTTAAACAGTCCAGGTCAAAACAAGAAGGCAGAATAAATGGATACAAACGCTCAGTAGTGACAGCCGGGGCAAATCAAGACTTCGCGGTGAGTAGGAGTGAGTGAGCTGCTTATATTTGTGTGTGTATATTATTTGCAGGTGTGTGTGTAATTAGTCCCTGGAATGCGGCAGGATGGGAATTGGAGTTCAATGGGTACAGTCAATATTCAGGTGAGAGTTCCCTCTGGTGGTTGGAAGGAGGCAGCACGGAAGCCTCCTTTGTAACAGAGCCCTCCCGCTGCGAGCAGCTCCTGATGCAAGGAAGCAACCAACGCTGGGGTCTACCACGAGGTCGAGGGGCCGGTTTTTCCAGATGCGTCTGATGAAACTCCTCTGTGAGTGTGGGGTCGAGGATATCTCTAGCTCTGATCCAAGAACGCTCCTCCGGTCCATACCCCTCCCAATCGGCCAGATACTGGAGAGTGCCACCCCGGCGCCTGGAGTCAAGCAACTTGTGCACTCGATACGCCTCCTCGCCATCCACCAGAATAGGCAGGGGATTCTGCAGTCTGGCTTCCTCCTCCGGTTCTCCTCCCGGACCACCAGCAGGTTTTAGAAGTGATACATGGAATGTTGGAGAGATACGATAATTAGTGGGCAGATCTAAACGGAACGATGGCAATAGGATCGTAGGAACCGAATAATTTCCTGATTCAGGCGTTTAGTCTGTCCGTTGGACTGATGATGGTAGCCAGATGTGAGACTGATGTTCACATTCAGATGTTTGAAGAAGGCAGTCCATACTCTTGAGGTGAACTGAGGACCCCGGTCCGAGACAATGTCCTCCGGTAAACCGTAGAAACGAAATACATAATTGCACATTAGTTCAGCTGTTTCAAAGGAGGTGGGAAGTTTCGGCAGGGGAATTAGACGGAAGGCTTTGGAAAATCGATCGATAATAGTGAGGATAGTGGTATTACCTTGTGAGTTGGGAAGATCAGTGATGAAGTCGATGGCGATGTGAGACCATGGGCGTTGTGGTGTGGGCAGTGGTTGTAACAGTCCCGCTGGTAGTTGTCTGGGGGTTTTAGACATGCTGCAGATGGTGCAGTTCTGGACGAATTTGGTGGTATCAATTAACAGAGTGGGCCACCAGAATTGGTTCTTGAGCAGATGCGCTGTGGCAGTGATTCCGGGGTGACCTGAACTGGGTGGAACATGTACCTAGGTTAATAGGCGTTCTCGTAAGGATTCTGGAACATAGGTGAGATTTGCGGGACATTCAGGAGGTGGCGGGTTCTGACGATTCAGGTTGTTTATTTCAGTCATGATGTCCCACTGCACAGGGGCAAGGAGAAGTTTCGCGGGAAGAATACTGTCATTGGCGATTGAGCAGACCATTTCTTCAGTTTGACGAGAGAGGGCCTCAGCCTTGGTATTTTTTGAACCAGGTCTATACGTTACAGTAAACTGAAATCTTGTGAAGAATAATGCCCACCTTGCTTGTCTGGGGTTTAGTCGTTTGGCCGAGTGGAGATATTCAAGATTCTTGTGGTCGGTGAGAACTACAAATGGGTGTGATGCTCCCTCCAGCCAGTGGCGCCATTCCTCTAGTGCTAATTTCATGGCCAGAAGTTCACGATTGCCCACATCATAGATCCGTTCTGCTGCCGTTAATTTGCGAGAAAAGAAGGCACAGGGATATAACTTCGCTGGTGATCCATGGCGATGAGAAAGTATAGCGCCTACCCCGGTGTTAGAAGCGTCGACCTCGACAATGAAGGGGTGGCCTGGATCCGGATGTCGGAGGATGGGCGCTGAAGTGAACCGAGTCCTTAGTGCATCGAAGGCCTGTTGCGATTCTGAAGACCAGGTTAATTTGGTGGATTGACATTTAGTCATGGCGGTCAGAGGAGCGGCGATAGAACTAAAGTCTCTAATGAATCGGCGGTAGAAGTTTGCGAATCCTAGGAAGCGCTGCAACTCTTTGACCATCCGAGGGAGCGGCCATTCCAGGACTGCCTTTACCTTTCTCTCATCCATTGCTACCCCCTCCTCGCTGATCACATACCCCAAGAAAGTGGTGCTTGTTTGATGAAACTCACATTTCTCTGCCTTCGCGAGTTGATACTGAATTAGGCGTTGCAACACCGCTCTGACCTGACGAATGTGTTCCTCGAGAGAATTTGAATACACCAGAATGTCATCGATGTACACGATTACTCCCCTTTTGAGCATATCCCAAAACATATCATTCATGAAGGATTGAAAGATCGATGGACTGTTAGATAGGCCGAAGGGCATAACCAAATATTCATAGTGCCCACTAGTGGTTGAGAATGCAGTTTTCCATTCGTCCCCCTCTCGGATGCGAATCAGGTTGTAAGCATTGCGCAGATCCAATTTAGTGTAGTACTTAGCCTGGCGGAGTTGTTCTAGGGCTGCTGGAACCAACGGCAGGGGATAACGGAATTTAACAGTGATGTCATTAAGGCCGCGGTAATCGATGCACGGCCTCAGTCCTCCGCCGCGGTAATCGATGCACGGCCTCAGTCCTCCGTCTTTTTTCTTTACAAAGAAGAACCCGGCCGAGGCAGGAGACGTCGAGGGTCTAATGAATCCTTTGGCCAGTTCTTCTTCGATGTGGCGATAACGGGAAGATCCTCCCCTTAGGAGGAGTGGCGCCGGGCATCAGATCGATGGCGCAATCAACTGATCGGTGAGCGGGGAGCTGTGATGCTTTCCTCGTACTGAAGGCTTCTGCTAGGTCTGCATATTCGGTGGGCAGACTTACTTTCTCCGTGTTCTGAACAGGTAGAGAAGAGTCAGGAAGGGGCGTCCGTGTGATCCTCGCTAGGCAGTGATTCTGACAGGTAGGGTCCCATTGAGTGATTTGCCCCTCCCTCCAGGAGATGTGTGGATTGTGTCTGCACAGCCAGGGTAGTCCCAGAATGACAGTGTGATTGGGTGAAGGGATGACGTAGAACATGATGTGCTCCGAATGAAGGGTTCCTATTTGGAGTTTTACCTCCTCTGTGACAGATAAACTCTCCCCTCTCCGATGGGTCGGCCATCTAGCGCCTCCACTGCCAAAGGAAGATCACAAAAGGGGTCAGTTTGATTTTATGTTGCATGGCAAATCCATGTGACACAAAGTTACCAGCTGCCCCAGAATCTAATAGTGCAGTAGTGGGAATAGCATAATCATTAACGGTTATGGTAACAACCTTATGCTCAAGGAAGAGGTAGTCACGCGGGTACTGACACTCACCGTTCGGGGTTTAGATGATGGACGAATCGAGCAAGAGGAGATCCTGTGTCTCGCCTGGCCGCAGTAAAGGCATAGTTGGTTCTGCGTACGGCATTCCCTTTCCTCGGGAGTGAGATGAGTAAATCCGAGTTGCATCGGCTCTACTGCCGCGCTGGTGTCCGGCGGAAATAGAGACAGGGCTCGGAAAGGACGTTGTGAGCGGATTAAATTTTCAATCTGGATGGTGAGATCAATGAATTCACTCAGGTTTCTCCCCTCATCTCGGCAAGCCAGCTCTGAGTGGAGTTCTGAGTTCAATCCCCTTCGGAACAGAAGTTTCAGTGTGTCCTCTACCCAAACTGTCTGGGCGGCGAGAGTTCGGAACGAGAGAGCATATTCAGCCGCCGTACTCCTTCCTTGTGCCAGTGTTAACAATTGATCCCCCGCACTTTTCCCCTCCGCAGGATGTTCGAAGACCTCTCGAAACTGTTGAAGGAAGGTCGTGAAGGTGGAAAATGAGGAGCCGTCTGTTCCCCAAACTGCGGTGGCCCAGTCCAGCGCTCTCCCAGTAAGTAGTGAGCACACAAAGGCAATGCGGCTAGAGTCTGTGGGGTATAGTGAGGGTTGCTGATTAACGAACAGCGAGCACTGAAGCAAGAACCCTTTGCATCTGGCAGGATTTCCGTCAAATTTCTCCGTGAATGCCAATCGTGGGCTTACTGGTGAAGTTAGGGAGGACGTGGTGGGATTGGAAGCCGGGGCTTGGGGGGCAGCGGTTGCAGCCGCGGCTGGTGTTAGTTGTAATCCCTACAGTGCCTTCACTAACTCATCGGTGAGGGTGGTGAGCCGATTTAATTGGTGATGATGCAGGGCAAGCTGGGTCCCCTGTGCAGATAGCTCAGTGGAGAACTGCATTAATGCTGCTGGATCGCTTTGTGGCGAAGTCTTCTGTTGCGAAGCATCAGCAGAGGCGGGATCCATTTGCAGCTTTATTTCGATAGTCAGACAAGACAGGGTCAATCACCAGTAGATACAATGGAGAAGGCAAGGCTGAGACAGAACAAGATACAGGCACAAGATCAGGGTAGCTAGCAAACAATCACAGGAACAGGTCAATCCGAATCAGGGCAGGCAGAGAACAATCGGTAAACGTTAAACAGTCCAGGTCAAAACAAGAAGGCAGAATAAATGGATACAAATGCTCAGTAGTGACAGCCGGGGCAAATCAAGACTTCGCGGTGAGTAGGAGTGAGTGAGCTGCTTATATATGTGTGTATATATTATTTGCAGGTGTGTGTGTAATTAGTCCCTGGAATGCGGCAGGATGGGAATTGGAGTTCAATGGGTACAGTCAATATTCAGGTGAGAGTTCCCTCTGGTGGTGGGAAGGAGGCAGCACGGAAGCCTCCTTTGTAACACATAGATTGACCACCTCCTTATTAGTACAATTTTCATTCAGTCCCATTATTATCAACTCATGGAATATTTGGAATATCTTCTTTTTCTCTTAGTTGATTTATCAAACCTTTTAAAATCTTTAAAAAATCTTTCAATTCATCACAATATGAAAACAAATGTAAAAATCCTCCATCCTCTTTTTTACATACTTTTCACAAAGCATTTTGTCAAACCAATTTTACGTTTCATCTTGGAAAAAACGACTTTATGCCTTATAAAATAATCCAACGCTTCTATTTTTACATCTAAGAACCTTCACTTAACATTCTTCCATATATTCTTTTCATCTAGTCCAGGAAAATGAAAAAACCTATAAAAACACCTATAAAACATCGTCACAGTACAAGAGTTAAAATAATTTTCCTTTTTCCCAACTTTAAAAGACACTTCTACTTTCTCTTCCTCTTTTCCCACACTCTCTATTATTTCAATCCACTCTTTTGGTATTGCTTTCTTTACAACATCATACTGTTTCTTTAAAGTACTGACATTTAAATCCTCTTTTGCTTCTTCCAAAGCGTCAATGACAAACTGAAAAGGAAGAAACCCATTTTTATACTCATATAAAACATTTCTTACTCTTTGTATATCCACATCTAGCCACTTTTTAAAAAACACATTTGTTCCATCTGAAGTAATCTTTGCATTTAAAAACAGAGGTTGATTCAAAATTGTTTCTCTTCCTTGTTGCTTAAAATCAATATGTGGTGAAAAAAAATCTCTCCATGCCTCTAAAACCTCTTTATAAAACTCTGGTATTCCTTTTATCTTTCCTTTTTTAACTCTCATCCATAAAAATCATCCCCTATTCCCAAATTTGAACATTTGTTTATAAAAAAATTCATTATTACTTTCCATTCCTACATCTTTTCTCTATTTAGATATTTCTTTACAGTTTTCACTCTCATATTTTTTTTCCTCTGTTCAACGTCCATTAATCCCAACCCTCCTTCTTCTTGAGAACTCCAGAAAAATCCATAAAAAATCCAACACAATACTCTTCACTCTCTTTTCTACCCACATTGGCATTGCAGTTACAGATAAATTATACCACATCTTAGAGAGCATTAGACTATTTACAATTAGAACTCTTCCTTTCAACTCCAAATCTCTCTTTCCAAAAACCAATCTTCTTTTCATTTTTCCCACAATCTCCTACCATCTTTTAACTCTTGAACTCTTTTCATCTTTCAGCTTCTCCAAATCTCATAAAAGCAGTTTTTCCAACATTTATCTTTGAACCTGTCGCTTTACAAAATTTCTGCGTAAGTTCCATTGCTATTCTAATGCTCTCTACATCGTCTATTATCAAGGTGGTTTCATCAGCGTACTGAAAAATCTTTTGTCCTTCCCTTCCATTTTCAATATTTATACCTTTTATTCTTTGATCTTTTTTAATCATCATTCCTCGAGACTCTGCCACCAAGGAATACAAATGCGCTGACAATGGACAGTCCTGTCTTACGGATCTAGTTATCTTAAGAGCATCCATAAAAAAAAACATTAAAAAAAACATTAAATTTAATAAAACCCATTGCATCTTTTTACAAGATCTTAATCCATTTTCTAAAATTCCCCCCCAAAACCAAAATGTTTTAAACTCGCAAATAAAAACTGATGCTCCACCCTATCAAACGCTTTTTCAAAATCCATGCTTATCACATATCCACTCTTCTTTTCTTCATTCACATAACTTATCACATCCCTTATGTTGCTAACTGTATCTGATATATCTCTCCCCTGAACTTCATATGCTTGATTTGATAAAATTATCTTAGGTAACACTCTTTTCAGTCTGTTTGCTAAAATTTTAAAATCTACATTTAGCATAGTGATTGGTCCTTAATTTTTTTAATCCTCCCTTTCCCCTTTTCTCTTGAATATTATTTTCACTTGACCAATTTTCATTGCTTGATTAATCTCTCCTTTTTTAAAAATCTCATCATACACTTGTTTCAGGATTTTCCATAATTTATCCTTAAAAGCTTTATAAAATTCATCTGTTATTGCCCTTAATTGATTAATTGCTTCTTCCATCTCTTCTATTTTTATCTCACTCATCACACTCTTATTTGTCTTGTTTATTAACTGCAACCGTTATCGTCTCCAATATACAGTCTTTTTCCCCATCATCTATTCCTTGCGTCTTAAAAAATTCTTCATAAAAATCTTTTACCTCCTTTAATATTTCTTTTGTTTCTTTTACTTTCCTTCCATCTTTGCATTTTATTTCTTTTATCGTTTCTGCCTTTTTCATACTTCTTTCTAGATTAAAAAAGAATTTTGTGAATTTTTCTCCCTCCACAGTATATTTTGCCTTATTTCTTATCATTGCTCCTCTATACTTTTCCTCCTCTATTTTACTTAAATCCTCTTCTAACAAAACAACCTTCTGCACATTAACGTCCTCTTTACTTAATTCTTCGTTTAATTCTTTCTGATTTTCCTTTCTTTTTGTTTCTTAACTCATTGTAGAAATTTACAATATTTATCGTAGATTTCTTTATTTCATATTTTATATTATCCCACCATATCCTTTTGTTTTCTACATACAAATTACTTTCCTTTTCTTTGTCTATATTTTTTTCTATTTCCATTCTATAAGATTCATTTTTTAAAATATCTGTATTCTCCTGGCCCCCTCTCCATTTTATTAAAATCCATCAAAAAAACACATCACTACACATAATCAATCCTCGTTTGGCACAAAAAATTCTCTACTAATTGTCTTCTTGAATATTCTCTTCTTTTTTCATTCCTATCCCTCCATATATCAATTAAGTCATTTTCTTCCATTAAAACAATCAGCTCTTTTCTTGCAGTATCTGTTCTATAAACCATTCCTTCTGCCATATCCATTTTGCTAAAAACTGTATTGAAATCACCAATTAAAATTACTTTCTTATACTTTACCGTAAAACTCCTTAAATGAGTCCACCCCCCAAGATCACTGTTATAAACATGAGCCGCGTCTAAAAGGCAAAAGTGGAGGTGTTGCTTCAATTTATATCAACGTTTTCAGGATTTCTCAGAGGGCAGGCTTCAAGTATAACTCGTTTGAAGTAATGGTGCTTCATATAACATTATCCAGAGAAACAAATGTTAATGATAAATCCCCTGTTATGTTTGTACTGGCTACTGTATACAGGCCACCAGGGCACCATACAGACTTTATTAAAGAGTTTGCTGATTTTACATCCGAGTTAGTTCTGGCTGCAGATAAAGTTTTAATAGTTGGTGATTTTAATATCCATGTTGATAATGAAAAAGATGCATTGGGATCAGCATTTATAGACATTCTGAACTCTATTGGTGTTAGACAACACGTTTCAGGACCTACTCATTGTCGAAATCATACTCTAGATTTAATAGTCAAAGTCAAAGTCAAAGTCACCTTTATTTATATAGCACTTTAAACAAAATACATTGCGTCAAAGCAACTGAACAACATTCATTAGGAAAACAGTGTCAATAATGCAAAAATGATAGTTAAAGGCAGTTCATCATTGGATTCAGTTATGTCATCTCTGTTAAATAGTGTCTGTGCATTTATTTGCAATCAAGTCAACGATATCGCTGTAGATGAAGTGTCCCCAACTAAGCAAGCCAGAGGCGACAGCGAAAAGGAACCGAAACTCCATCGGTGACAGAATGGAGAAAAAAACCATGGGAGAAACCAGTAGTTCAATTCCAGGCTGCAGCAAAGTCAGATTGTGCAGAAGAATCATCTGTTTCCTGTGGTCTTGTCCTGGTGCTCCTCTGAGACAAGGTCTTTACAGGGGATCTGTATCTGGGGCTCTAGTTGTCCTGGTCTCCACTGTCTTTCAGGGATGTAGAGGTCCTTTCTAGGTGCTGATCCAGCATTTGGTCTGGATACGTACTGGATCCGGGTAACTGCAGTGACCCTCTGATCTGGACACAGACTGGATCTGGTGGCCACGGTGACCTCGGAACAAGAGAGAAACAGACAAATATTAGCGTAGATGCCATTCTTCTAATGATGTAGCAAGTACATAGGGTGTTATGGGAAGTGTTTCCGGTTCCGGTTTACCTAATTAATGCAGCCTAAAAATCCTTTAACGGATTTGGATAATAAAAGCATATTAGTATGTTATGTGTATGCCAGGTTAAAGAGATGGGTCTTTAATCTAGATTTAAACTGCAAGAGTGTGTCTGCCTCCCGAACAATGTTAGGTAGGTTATTCCAGAGTTTGGGTGCCAAATAGGAAAAGGATCTGCCGCCTGCAGTTGATTTTGATATTCTAGGTATTATCAAATTGCCTGAGTTTTGAGAACGTAGCGGACGTAGAGGATTATAATGTAAAAGGAGCTCATTCAAATACTGAGGTGCTAAACCATTCAGGGCTTTATAAGTAATAAGCAATATTTTAAAATCTATGCGATGCTTGATAGGGAGCCAGTGCAGTGTTGACAGGATCGGGCTAATATGGTCATACTTCCTGGTTCTAGTAAGAACTCTAGCTGCTGCATTTTGGACTAGCTGTAGTTTGTTTACTAAGCGTGCAGAACAACCACCCAATAAAGCATTACAATAATCTAACCTTGAGGTCATAAATGCATGGATTAACATTTCTGCATTTGACATTGAGAGCATAGGCTGTAATTTAGATATATTTTTGGGATGGAAAAATGCAGTTTTACAAATGCTAGAAACGTGGCTTTCTAAGGAAAGATTGCGATCAAATAGCACACCTAGGTTCCTAACTGATGACGAAGAATTGACAGAGCAACCATCAAGTCTTAGACAGTGTTCTAGATTATTACAAGCGGAGTTTTTAGGTCCTATAATTAACACCTCTGTTTTTTCAGAATTTAGCAGTAAGAAATTACTCGTCATCCAGTTTTTTACATCGACTATGCAATCCTTTAGTTTTTCAAATTGGTGTGTTTCACCGGGCTGCGAAGAAATATAGAGCTGAGTATCATCAGCATAACAGTGAAAGCTAACACCATGTTTCCTGATGATATCTCCCAAGGGTAACATATAAAGCGTGAAGAGTAGCGGCCCTAGTACTGAGCCTTGAGGTACTCCATACTGCACTTGTGATCGATAGGATACATCTTCATTCACTGCTACGAACTGATGGCGGTCATATAAGTACGATTTAAACCATGCTAATGCACTTCCACTGATGCCAACAAAGTGTTCAAGTCTATGCAAAAGAATGTTGTGGTCAATTGTGTCAAACGCAGCACTAAGATCCAATAAAACTAATAGAGAGATACACCCACGATCAGATGATAAGAGCAGATCATTTGTAACTCTAAGGAGAGCAGTCTCAGTACTATGATACGGTCTAAATCCTGACTGGAAATCCTCACATATACCATTTTTCTCTAAGAAGGAATATAATTGTGTGGATACCACCTTTTCTAGTATCTTGGACAGAAAAGGGAGAATCGAGATTGGTCTATAATTAACTAGTTCTTTGGGGTCAAGTTGTGTTTTTTTGATGAGAGGCTTAATAGCCAGTTTGAAGGTTTTGGGGACATATCCTAATGACAATGAGGAATTAATAATAGTCAGAAGAGGATCTATGACTTCTGGAAGCACCTCTTTTAGGAGCTTAGATGGTATAGGGTCTAACATACATGTTGTTGGTTTAGATGATTTAACATGTTTATACAATTCTTCCTCTCCTATGGTAGAGAATGAGTGGAACTGTTCCTCAGGGGGTCTATAGTGCACTGTCTGATGTGATACTGTAGCTGACGGCTGAATGGTTGCAATTTTATCTCTAATAGTATCGATTTTAGAAGTAAAGTAGTTCATAAAGTCATTACTGCTGTGGTGTTGGGAAATGTCAACACTTGTCGAGGCTTTATTTTTCGTTAATTTAGCCACTGTATTGAATAAATACCTGGGGTTATGTTTGTTTTCTTCTAAAAGAGAAGAAAAGTAATCGGATCTAGCGGTTTTTAATGCTTTTCTGTAGGATATGTTACTTTCCCGCCAAGCAATACGAAATACCTCTAGTTTTGTTTTCCTCCAGCTGCGCTCCATTTTTCTGTCACATGGAATTGATGTTGATGGTGTTGAAATTATTCAGCCAAGTGATGATATCTCAGATCATTATTTAGTTCTGTGCAAATTTAATATATAGCCAAAATTGTAAATTCTACTTCTTGTTACAAGTATGGAAGAACCATCACTTCTACCACAAAAGACTGCTTTTTAAGTTATCTTCCCGATGTAACCAAATTCCTTAGCATATCCAAAACCTCAAAACAACTTGATGATGTAACAGAAACTATGGACTCTCTCTTTTCTAGCACTTTAAATAAAGTTGCTCCTTTACGCTTAAGGAAGGTTAAGGAAAAAAGTTTGACACCATGGTATAATGAGCATACTCGCACCCTAAAGAGAGCACCCTGAAAAATGGAGCGCAGCTGGAGGAAAACAAAACTAGAGGTATTTCGTATTGCTTGGCGGGAAAGTAACATATCCTACAGAAAAGCATTAAAAACTGCTAGATCCGATTACTTTTCTTCTCTTTTAGAAGAAAACAAACATAACCCCAGGTATTTATTCAATACAGTGGCTAAATTAACGAAAAATAAAGCCTCAACAAGTGTTGACATTTCCCAACACCACAGCAGTAATGACTTTATGAACTACTTTACTTCTAAAATCGATACTATTAGAGATAAAATTGCAACCATTCAGCCGTCAGCTACAGTATCACATCAGACAGTGCACTATAGACCCCCTGAGGAACAGTTCCACTCATTCTCTACTATAGGAGAGGAAGAATTGTATAAACTTGTTAAATCATCTAAACCAACAACATGTATGTTAGACCCTATACCATCTAAGCTCCTAAAAGAGGTGCTTCCAGAAGTCATAGATCCTCTTCTGACTATTATTAATTCCTCATTGTCATTAGGATATGTCCCCAAAACCTTCAAACTGGCTGTTATTAAGCCTCTCATCAAAAAAACACAACTTGACCCCAAAGAACTACAACCCGAATTCTGGAAAAGTTGGGACGTTTTTTAAATTTTAATAAAATGAAAACTAAAGGAATTTCAAATCACATGAGCCAATATTTTATTCACAATAGAACATAGATAACGTAGCAAATGTTTAAACTGAGAAATTTTACACTTTTATCCACTTAATTAGCTCATTTAAAATTTAATGCCTGCTACAGGTCTCAAAAAAGTTGGCACGGGGGTATGGGCTGAAATATGTGCCACCAGAAACTGAATTTGAATTGCTAAACTTGAATAATTGCATTGAATAACTGAATTTGAATAACCTAATTTGAAAGTGTATTGTTTAATTTGAATCATTGCATTGAAAATCTGAATCTGAATTGTATAATTTGAAATTGTATTTATTCAAAAACTGAATCTGAATTGTAGCCGAATAAAATTTGATCCTCACTTAAAAATAAACTCTCTATATATCTTCACATTCACTTCTCACAATTCAGATTCAGTTCTCAAATTCAATTTCAACTTATTGAGACAGACATCCGGGTAGTTGGAGGATGAAGGAAGAGCAATCGAGCACAGATCGATAGATCGCGTTCATTGGCGCACAGGAGCCAATCAGAACCTACGTTTTGAAGCATAGTACGTACCCACCATGAAACAAGGAAGAAGTGCTTGCCTTGCCGACTGACTTGACCACCATGGATCCGGTGTGATAAGAGATCACGAGGTCATTCCACCAGCTGGGCACAGTCTAGGAAAAGGTCAGTGAGAGTGATTTTGAACTTCTTTGGGATGGCACCACGAGGTGTCGTTCACTTGCAAAGCGCAAACTTCTGGAGGGCACATAATATTTAACCAGTGAGTTTTGATATGTTGGTGCCATGCCAGTGGTCGTAATAAGTGTAATAATTAATTATGTTGTTATATATGGTTTTGCTTACAGGCAGTTAATGTACTGTAATTACTGATTGTCTATTATTTAAGAAACTATCACACAGTAATTATCACACTATTTAAATTATGATGACAGAAATTACAATTGTAATTGAGTTTAACACATATAACACAGTACATAAAAAGGACATTATAATAATTCTACTGATTATTTTTTTTTTACATATAAATGTTCAAGCAATATGCACACTATCAATGTAAGCCATTTATACAGTTTTCGAAATACATAACATTTCAAAGAATCTTTACAGAAAGACATACTGTTGTGTCTATATGGTCAAAAACACCCTCACTATTTTAATAGTTGGTGCTAAATGCTTTAGTCTTCATACATACAGCAAGCAAGCCATAGGCAACAGTGGTTAATAAAGAAAAATCTGCAAGATGTAGATAATTGAGTAAAAAACCTTTGGAGAAACCAGACTAATCAAAAACACTGGGGACCAGTTCTCCTCTGTATATTCAGTTTGAACATTTGGTATAATGTCAATAGTAGTTAACAGTGTTACTGCATTGATTCAGCTGTAAGGTTAAAGGTTAATTGTGCTATGTACAGGCAGTAACATTGTTTTCTCTGTGGCCCAGGTGATGCAGGCAGTGTTAGTGAAGAGTTCTAAGGTGCAGTCATCCATCAATGAATTCTTGCTGTTTTGCTGAAACTGGAAACAGTTCATCCTATGTGAAGTCCATTGTGGAAGATTGTGGAATCATCAGTCTCAACTAGCTCCAGAGTGTCTCGGGACAGAGCTTCTGTGGTAAAGAAAAATATAAAAATGTAATGTAATATAATAACAATAATTATTTCCTCTCTGCCTGTGTAATATACAGTACAGTATGCTGGAAGACTTTCTTGACGAACGGGGTCAGAAGACATCAGAAGCAGGAATCATCAAAAATCATTGTTAACCGTAGAGCATCGGTTTACAAATCTTTCAAAATCAAGTTATGATTTATGTGTATGTTGTTATAAAAACAATTAAACAGACATAAATGTAATCTGTTCAACTCAGTCTATTTTGCATTCAAACATTGCTTTAAATTCTTTCACCTTCCTCTTGTTTCTCAGAAACTGTGGTGTATGTACGTGAATTATTCTTTCTCTTGTGTGTTAGTATTTGCATATTTTTGCCATTTACTTTTTTGTTGCTTCTGTAGGGTCATCGCTTACAGGTGATCCCTGGATTCTTTGACATGATATGAGGTACTTGGCCCCAAAAGTTTAAGAGTCTTAGGTTATTTACATTTGAAGGAGAATATAGAAGCGTACAAACCTAGAAATGCTCACTTTTGTTTTGAAGTTGAAGGAATGAAGTCAGCTTTGCTGAAATGACAAAACACAAGAATGAAATATAATGTAAAATTAAAATGTAAAAATGTGTACAATAAACTCAGTACAGAAGCCACATATAAAAGTTTAAGTTAAAAGGTGGACTTTTGAGAGAAAGTAATTTTGCTATGGTCAGGACAAACTGATCAATAATAATCATATGGGAACAGTGACAACCAAAAAAAAACCTTTGTACTGTTGAAAATAAATGTACATCCCACAGCACAGTGAGCCTTTATGGTAACAGCTCAGTCAATTTAAAAAGCATTAAATCTAACTGGTCAATGCATTAATCCACTGGTGGGGAGACGGATGCTTGGAGGGATAGATCTAACTAAAATGCGACAATATATTGACTTTTTTTATTGACTAAAAAAATATACTAAAGTTTGATGTTGGGCACTGGGCCCAACAGGACCATGGGAAGGTATTGCATCTGTGAGCAAATATGTTGAATTGACTACTTCTGAGTTGTCTCCTTGTCAAAACTTAGTGAGACATACAGGCTTACTACTCTCTCTCTCCCTCTTAGTAAGCAGTACCCTGACAATGACAATCACGAGGAGTAGTTATCGTAAATAATCACGCTGAAGACATGACCAGTCTACTTGGCGGCAACAACATTTTCACCGGAGGAAGAGGCAAATGCTTAGAAATAATAAACGCCAAGCAAAGATGTTGTTACCAGAGCTAGTACATAACCACAAAAACGTGGGATAATAGCTACTGTGTTTGCAACTCATCGAGAAAGATGTAATTTCCCCCGTTTCTACAAAACAGCTACACCATTAAACTAAAGATCGTTAGATCGTGAAAAAAAAATTGTCATTACCATATTTGTCCCAGGCGGATCCATGGTGGTCAAGTCAGTCGGCAAGGCAAGCACTTCTTCCTTGTTTCATGGTGGGTACGTACTTTGCTTCAAAACGTAGGTTCTGATTGGCTCCTGTGCGCCAATGAACGCGATCTATCGATCTGGGCTGGATTGCTCTTCCTTCATCTTCCAACTACCCGGATGTCTGTCTCAGTAACTTGAAATTGAATTTGTGAACTGAATCTGAATTGTGAGAAGTGAATGTGAAGATATATATAGAGTTTAACTTTAAGTGAGGATCAAATTTTGTTGGACAAATTTTATTCGACCACAATTCAGATTCTGTTTTTGAATAAATACAATTTCAAATTATACAATTCAGATTCAGATTTTCAATGCAATGATTCAAATTAAACAATACACTTTCAAATTATGTTATTCAAATTCAGTTATTCAATGCAATTATTCAAGTTTAGCAATTCAAATTCAGTTTCTAGTGGCACATATTTCAGCCCATACGGGGGCAACAAATGGCTAAAAAAGCAAGCAGTTTTGAAAAGATTCAGCTGGGAGAACATCTAGTGATTAATTAAGTTAATTGATATCAGGTCTGTAACATGATTAGCTATAAAAGCTTTGTCTTAGAGAAGCAGAGTCTCTCAGAAGTAAAGATGGGCAGAGGCTCTCCAATCTGTGAAAGACGGCGTAAAAAAATTGTGGAAAACTTTAAAAACAATGTTCCTCAACGTCAAATTGCAAAGGCTTTGCAAATCTCATCATCTACAGTGCATAACATCATCAAAAGATTCAGAGAAACTGGAGAAATCTCTGTGCGTAAGGGACAAGGCCGGAGACCTTTATTGGATGCCCGTGGTCTTCGGGCTCTCAGACAACACTGCATCACTCATCGGCATGATTGTGTCAATGACATTACTAAATGGGCCCAGGAATACTTTCAGAAACCACTGTCGGTAAACACAATCCGCAGTGCCATCAGCAGATGCCAACTAAAGCTCTATCATATTCAAAAAGGAAGCCATATGTGAACATGGTCCAGAAGCGCCGTCGTGTCCTGTGGGCCAAGGCTCATTTAAAATGGACTATTTCAAAGTGGAATAGTGTTTTATGGTCAGACGAGTCCAAATTTGACATTCTTGTTGGAAATCACGGACGCCGTGTCCTCCGGGCTAAATAGGAGGGAGACCTTACAGCATGTTATCAGCGTTCAGTTCAAAAGCCAGCATCTCTGATGGTATGGGGGTGCATAAGTGCATACGGTATGGGCAGCTTGCATGTTTTGGAAGGCTCTGTGAATGCTGAAAGGTATATAAAGGTTTTAGAGCAACATATGCTTCCCTCCAAACAACGTCTATTTCAGGGAAGGCCTTGTTTATTTCAGCAGGAAAATGCAAAACCACATACTGCAGCTATAACAACAGCATGGCTTAGTCGTAGAAGAGTCCGGGTGCTAACCTGGCCTGCCTGCAGTCCAGATCTTTCACCTATAGAGAACATTTGGCGCATCATTAAATGAAAAATACGTGAAAGACGACCACGAACTCTTCAGCAGCTGGAAATCTATATAAGGCAAGAATGGGACCAAATTCCAACAGCAAAACTCCAGCAACTCATAGCCTCAATGCCCAGACGTCTTCAAACTGTTTTGAAAAGAAAAGGAGATGCTACACCATGGTAAACATGCCCCGTCCCAACTATTTTGAGACCTGTAGCAGAAATCAAAATTGAAATGAGCTCATTTTGTGCATAAAATTGTAAACTTTCTCAGTTTAAACATTTGCTATGTTATCTATGTTCTATTGTGAATAAAATATTGGCTCATGTGATTTGAAAGTCTTTAAGTTTTCATTTTATTCAAATTTAAAAAACGTCCCAACTTTTCCGGAATTCGGGTTGTAGTTAATTATAGACCAATCTCGAATCTCCCTTTTCTGTCCAAGATACTAGAAAAGGTGGTATCCTCACAGTTATATTCCTTCTTAGAGAAAAATTGTATATGTGAGGATTTCCAGTCAGGATTTAGACCGTATCATAGTACTGAGACTGCTCTCCTTAGAGTTACAAATGATCTGCTCTTATCATCTGATCGTGGGTGTATCTCTCTATTAGTTTTATTGGATCTTAGTGCTGCGTTTGACACAATTGACCACAACATTCTTTTGCATAGACTTGAACACTTTGTTGGCATCAGTGGAAGTGCATTAGCATGGTTTAAATCGTACTTATATGACCGCCATCAGTTCGTAGCAGTGAATGAAGATGTATCCTATCGATCACAAGTGCAGTATGGAGTACCTCAAGGCTCAGTACTAGGGCCGCTACTCTTCACGCTTTATATGTTACCCTTGGGAGATATCATCAGGAAACATGATGTTAGCTTTCACTGTTATGCTGATGATACTCAGCTCTATATTTCTTCGCAGCCCGGTGAAACACACCAATTTGAAAAACTAATGGATTGCATAGACAATATAAAAAACTAGATGAAGAGTAATTTCTTACTGCTAAATTCTGAAAAAACAGAGGTGTTAATTATAGGACCTAAAAACTCTGCTTGTAATAACCTAGAACACTGTCTAAGACTTGATGGTTGCTCTGTCAATTCTTCATCATCAGTTAGGAACCTAGGTGTGCTATTTGATCGCAATCTTTCCTTAGAAAGCCACATTTCTAGCATTTGTAAAAGTGCATTTTTCCATCTCAAAAATTACGGCCTATGCTCTCAATGTCAAATGCAGAAATGTTAATCCATGCATTTATGACCTCAAGGTTAGATTATTGTAATGCTTTATTGGGTGGTTGTTCTGCACGCTTAGTAAACAAACTACAGCTAGTCCAAAATGCAGCAGCAAGAGTTCTTACTAGAACCAGGAAGTATGACCATATTAGCCCGGTCCTGTCAACACTGCACTGGCTCCCAATCAAGCATCATATAGATTTTAAAATATTGCTTATTACTTATAAAGCCCTGAATGGTTTAGCACCTCAGTATTTGAATGAGCTCCTTTTACATTATAATCCTCTACGTCCGCTATGTTCTCAAAACTCAGGCAATTTGATAATACCTAGAATATCAAAATCAACTGCAGGCGGCAGATCCTTTTCCTATTTGGCGCCCAAACTCTGGAATAACCTACCTAACATTGTTCGGGAGGCAGACACACTCTTGCAGTTTAAATCTAGATTAAAGACCCATCTCTTTAACCTTGCATACACATAACATACTAACATGCTTTTAATATCCAAATCCGTTAAAGGATTTTTAGGCTGCATTAATTAGGTAAACCGGAACCAGAAACACTTCCCACGACACCCTATGTACTTGCTACATCATTAGAAAAATGGCATCTACGCTAATATTTGTCTGTTTCTCTCTTGTTCCGAGGTCACCGTGGCCACCAGATCCAGTCTGTGTCCAGATCAGAGGGTCACTGCAGTCACCCGGATCCAGTACGTATCCAGACCAGATGGTGGATCAGCACCTAGAAAGGACCTCTACATCCCTGAAAGACAGCGGAGACCAGGACAACTAGAGCCCCAGATACAGATCCCCTGTAAAGACCTTGTCTCAGAGGAGCACCAGGACAAGACCACAGGAAACAGATGATTCTTCTGCACAATCTGACTTTACTGCAGCCTGGAATTGAACTACTGGTTTCGTCTGGTCAGAGGAGAACTGGCCCCCCAACTGAGCCTAGTTTCTCCAAAGGTTTTTTTCTCCATTCTGTCACCGATGGAGTTTCGGTTCCTTGCCGCTGTCGCCTCTGGCTTGCTTAGTTGGGGACACTTCATCTACAGCGATATCGTTGACTTGATTGCAAATAAATGCACAGACACTATATAACTGAACAGAGATGACATAACTGAATCCAATGATGAACTGCCTTTAACTATCATTTTTGCATTATTGACACTGTTTTCCTAATGAATGTTGTTCAGTTGCTTTGACGCAATGTATTTTGTTTAAAGCGCTATATAAATAAAGGTGACTTTGACTTTTGACTTTGACTTTAATAATTGAACTAATAATACATCAAACTACAAATCACACAGAGTAAATACGCATACGACAATACAGACAGTAACTTTGTACAAGACATAACGGAATCCAAATGAGGGAGAGAGAGAGAATGAGTGAGAGAGAATGAGAGAATTACGCGCTCAGTTATGCAAACTCACAGACAGTAACCCTTAAAAGGCAACAACGAATCAAATCACTGTGGAAAGGTAATAGACAAACTTTAAGCAGCATTTAAATCTCTATAGAGAATGATACTTGCATGTGGTCACTTTATGACTCGCCAGACCAGCGTGCGTGTGAGCATGGTGCTTTGTAGCTAGGCGTGTTCTTTCGTGTCTTCCGGGGCTGCTGCGGAATCGCGCGAAATTTGAAAGGTCCAAGAAACGTAATGATTCCAGAATTCGTCTTCCTCGTGTAGAGAGGAACTTAGTAAGTAAAAGAAATGAAAACAGCGGAGATGAAAGCTCCCGAGGGAGCCATGAGAACAGGCTGTTCTCTCACCCAGCAGAAGAAGAGAAGATGACAGGGAGGAAATTCGTGGGTCAGTTCTTATGGCTTGACTGGTTCACGCCTGTTTGCGTGAACAACCAATGAACGTCCGCGATCTGAAGCGGGAAAAACGTTCTTTTGTCTCTGGGGAACCACCCCCTCGCGTGAGTTATAGCTGACAGAATTGAAATTTTCTCTTAAAGGAACACTCCGACTTTTTGGGACTTTAGCTTATTCACAGTATCACCCAGAGTTAGATAAGTCCATACATACCTTTTTCATTTCTGTGCGTTCTGTAAGTGTTATTTGACGCACCCACCGCTAGCCTAGCTTAGCACAAAGACTGGATGTAAATGGATACTGGTAGCATAGTAATCCCAATAAGTGACAAAATAATGCCAACATTTTCCTATTTACATGTTGTGATCTGTATAGTCACAGCGTGTACAAATAACAAGGCTATATGAGACAGAGACCATTTTTAATCGTATAAATACTGGGAACTATATTCTTACTAGGCGTAGGAGCACAGCTAACGTTACTTGGGCGGAGTGGCTACTTGGGCGGAGTGATTAGCGCTGCACACGAGACGCCCTGTTGATAGTTCCGTAAACAAAACAAATTTGACTAACTAGCTAGACATGACTTGTGATCATGGCTGACTTTGAGGAATTGTCAGACTCAGAGGAATTTTACTGTGTATCAAACCAAGATCCAGAACCATATAGTTTTGAGCCAGAATACACAGACGAGAAGTTACAAACTTTGGAAAATGTAAGACGAAGGGAGAATCAGAACGAACATGGACTGGTGGTGTAAATGTGCAACATGACAACCTATGCCGACAGAAACCGAGTGCCTTTGTTGTAATGAATTGGACCGGGTATTACCATCAATGTCAATGCTTGATGACAATCAAAATATTTGCGTCAATACCACGGAAGACTTCTCTGCCCTAATACACCCGGCAGTTGTCTTTTTTTCCCCATTGTGACAAGATCAACTGGAAGAAATGCCCCATGCCGAGTGAACCTAATGGTCAGCTATCCACCAAGTAAGTGGTTTTGTTATAATGATCATTCATAGTTCAATGAAATTTTAGTATAGCCATTGCATACAGTGTGTCACAATAATAACAATAAAGGGGATACACGGAGCCCCTATTCACGTAATAGTGTCACTACTAAGGTTATATTACATTAGCATGGCACTGTTACAGTATGGCTAATGTTAGTCATCTCAAAACATAACGGAACACTTACCGCAGTAACAGGTGATCCAATTTGTCCTGTCTTTATTATCGATGGGATGTCTGTATCCTGTAGCACACGTTTCATGGTCCGTGTTGCAACTTTCATTTTTCAAAATAGTCGTCTACAGTAAAATGTTTAGAGCAAACGAAATACTTCTTGATGGTGTTTACAGGTGTGTTTGGATCTATGTCGTTTATGAGCGTTTTTGGTTGGAATTCTATGAAACATCATAGTAATACCTGGTCTCCCCTGTTTATTGTCGCAGTTCTTTAAAATACAGCGAACACCAATGATTGTACACTATAAATCTACTATCTAGTAATTGCTGACTCTATTACTCCAGCTCTGAGCGAACTCTCTTCTCCTCACCACGGCGCATCTCGGGTGCTGCGCTAATCACTCCGCCCAAGTAGCCACTCCGCCCAAGTAACGTTAGCTGTGCTCCTACGCCTAGTGAGAATATAGTTCCCAGTATTTATACGATTAAAAATGGTCTCTGTCTCATATAGCCTTGTTATTTGTACACGCTGTGACTATACAGATCACAACATGTAAATAGGAAAATGTTTGCATTATTTTGTCACATATTGGAATTACTATGCTACCAGTATCCATTTACATCCAGTCTTTGTGCTAAGCTAGGCTAGCGGTGGGTGCGTCAAATAACACTTACAGAACGCACAGAAATGAAAAAGGTATGTATGGACTTATCTAACTCTGGGGAATACTGTGAATAAGCTAAAGTCCCCAAAAAGTCGGAGTGTTCCTTTAAGAAAGATTGTATTTCTGAAACGATGAATCTTTTTGTAATTTGTCGTCGAGATTCGACACAGTCGAATTTTTACGATTATACAGATACCATAAATGACATATATAACTGATAGAAACACGACGTTACATTCATATGCAGAATTACACACATTTAAAGTTTGATTAGCATACGATAAAACTGCAGATACTCCAATTTATATGGGGAAACAACTACTGCACAAAAAGGCAATACTCAATACATTTAGAATACATAGAGAAAATAAAAGGGTACTATTCTCTTTCCTAAGAGTTAGCTTAACTGTCCTGTTTTCCTAGTGGGATCATAAAGTTTTATGAGCTGGTCAGGAGTAGGGTTACAGAATCATGACTCTTATTTGAGAACATTAAATTAGGAGAAGCATTTCCAATTTACAAGTCAGCAATTTATAATCTTCGCATAACAGGATTAACCATTCTATGCAACACATAAACCTATCAGAAAAAAAAACATCTTATTAAGAACTTACATAAAGAGCGTAAATAAAAGTTTGTGTGTGTGTTTAGGAATGTGGGTGTTTCGTTTCTCCTTTGAGGCTACTCACGTGACTGTGGAATTTCTCATCCAGAGTGTCGTAAATAATTTAAATCCAGCCAGGCTGGCGCCAGGCCAAGCATTTAGTTTGAGAGTTGGGTTTATATGCCTGAATTCAAAATCTACAAGCTTTGGGTTTGCATTGTTTTGCATTGCATTGATTCAACGAACCGTGATTCATTAGTTCAGAACCAATGAATCGATGAACTGCATATCCGTTACATCCCCCCTTTCCGTCGGATGAACATTTCTGCATTTGACATTGAGAGCATAGGCCGTAATTTAGATACATTTTTGAGATGGAAAAATGCAGATCATTTGTAACTCTAAGGAGAGCATTCTCAGTACGATGATACGGTCTAAATCCTGACTGGAAATCCTCACATATACCATTTTTTTCTAAGAAGGAATATAATTGTAAGGATACCACCTTTTCTAGTATCTTGGACAGAAAAGGGAGATTCGAGATTGGTCTATAATTAACTAGATCTTTGGGGTCAAGTTGTGGTTTTTTGATGAGAGGCTTAATAACAGCCAGTTTGAAGGTTTTGGAGACATATCCTAATGACAATGTGGAATTAATAATAGTCAGAAGAGGATCTATGACTTCTGGAAGCACCTCTTTTAGGAGATTAGATGGTATAGAGTCTAACATACATGTTGTTGGTTTAGATTATTTAACAAGTTTATACAATTCTTCCTCTCCTATTAAGCAAAGTCTTTTAGCTGTTTGAAGTTCAGTAAAGGGTCAAAGTGGTCTAGCAGGTCTTTGCCAATGAGAAATGCATGAGTGTTCATTGGTGAGACATAAATAGGATTTACTAGACTCATCAGACCGATTGTCAGGTGAATGGAAGCAACCTGTTCAAACCGGATTTCATTCTGGCTGTACGACTGTACATTCAGTTCACAAGTTTGAGATGTAAGAGTTCGATCTTGTCTCTTAGCTTCAAATTGGAGTCTTTTGAAAAGGTGAGATGAGATCACCGTAAGGTTTGATCCTGTGTCGATCAGGTCTTCCATGCTCACTCCTTTTCGGCCCACCCCATTTTCGAGACTGCCCAGGAATGTTGGCATCGGGGCAGGTGTAACGATCGATGGGTGGTTAGGACCGGTCTTGTGTAGCTTGCTGCGAAGGCAGGTAGTCAAAAAAGCATTTTATGGTACCTTGTGTTTGTGGTACCTGGTGTGAGGACCTGTGCTGTCTCGTTCAGGGTGTGCAGCTGTTAGCTGTGGAGCTTGGGTGATGCTGTCACCTTGTGATGTGACAGTTAGCGCTGTGGTCTGTGGATGACGAGCAGTGTTCTGGGTGCTTGGCTCATACAGATGGCAGTTAGACAGGGTGTTGGTTTCAGTTCTTATGCTTAGACATAAGATGTCTGGTTCATCTTCCTTGTCTTCCTTGCGAGTTTTCATGTAAAGAAGCTCTTTTAGCACCCTCAGGATCTCTGCTGTCTCAGATGTGGCTGCCCTGTGTTTTTCTGACGTGGGCTCAGGAGTGATCTTACCAGTGTCATGTCGAGAGTGGTTCCACTGCCGGCTGTTCAGGGCTTTGTGTTCTGGACGGTGGGGATCGGCTCTTTTTGGGTCGCCGGTCCCAGAATCTCTCAGAGCGCTCGCTCCGGTGCTTTGGACGAGCACCACCACGATTGTGTTGCCCTCTGCTGGCCTGGAACGGTATTGACTCTCTGTAAAAAGGTCTGTGACTGTGGTGTTGTAGGGCGCCCTCTAGGCTTAACTCCAAGCAGTGCTCAGAGACAGAGATTGTGGGATTTTTCACAGTCTTTTCAGAAATAGTCTTTTGCTTGGTGCAAGCTTTGTGGGCTAAGTTCCGTAACTCTTGTGTAGTCATGTTACGCGGACACGCTGGGACTCTGAGATGAAAACTCCAACTGGCATGTAGGTTTCGGAGGAACAGAGTTTTTAAGTCAACATCCTGTTCCATACCTGGTTCGTTGCATGCTCCGAAGTAGGCTTTTCGTAGCTGACTATAGAATGTCTGTGGGTTTTCAAGTCGGCCCTTGTGACGAGTGGGGCGGGGCCGAGGGACGTGGGACTCGAGACCGGTGGTTCGAACAGGTGTAGTTCATCTCCAATCACTCCACCGGCCTCGCTCCTCGTTCCCACGTCCCTCGGCCCCGCACCACTCGTCACAGCCCTGTTTGAGGTCCATAGTGTTAAGGAGCCCATGGTCTGAGTCTGGATCAGAGAATTCAAGAATCAAAGTTTTTAGCAGTTGCTGGTAGTCCGCTTTGACAGTCTCTGGTTGACGATCCAGAAAAATATGCACATCACGGATGGACGTGATTTTTAACAGGTACAATGTGTTCACATCTGTCACGTTGGTGACAGTTTGCAAGTGAAAGTCAATGTCTTGTAAATAAGCGTGAACATCATGTCCTCCTGCAGGATCTGGATTGCACGTAGGGATTTTTCTTGTCAAGTTCTCGGTGAGCCGTGCAGGTTTTAGTGGCATGCGTTCTCTGAAAGGGTTCTCCCCCCTCCGTTGTTGACAGGTGTTCTTGTAAGCTGGCTGGTGATTTCTTGAGCCGTGGGCTTACACCCCCTTTTTCAGCTCTGGGTTCTTGGCTGAAAGGGTTGGAGTGGCGGGCCGGGAGAAACTCTGTGGTGTGCATTTCTCCGATCCAGCCACTCTGTAATCTGTCAGAATGTTTCAGTTCTGTGTGAACAGTGTCATGTTCATCTTGGAGCTCGTCTCCATATTGTCGTCTCCATATCCTCGTGTATTTTTTTTGGTTTCAAGATGGCGCCGATGTCTTTGGCATGCCGTCTGCAGACCGCCTTGTTGCTATCTCTTGTACCTGCTCTGTTTTTATATATGTCTCATTTAGTTTTATATTGTAATGCTATACTGGTCTATGACCGTTTATCACTTTTAAACATCCGTAACACGGTCACTGCCTGGCCTAACGTTAGGTACGATGTTTGTGGACCGCGTTTCGAGCTTCCACCCTGTCCATCTCTCCTCCCTGCATACCTGTGCCAGCTACAGGTTGATCTACCATGCCGGAGACGCCGGAGAAAGCGCGGCAAACGCGGAGGCATCGCTGTACGACTCAGATCGGCCCTCTTGCCGGTTCGCCATCCGCGGCTCGCCTTGCTTCGGCGGGGATCTGAGTTTGTGCGCAGTTTTACTGTTGGCCACTCTTCCCTGGATGACCCTCTTCGATGGCTGTGCCCTATTATACCCGGATTCCTCTCTGCACCTGCTCGGATTTACAGTCACCCTGGCCGTGGTGGAGCTAATCTTCACAACCTTCGTTCGCTGTGCCGAGAAACACAGCCAGCATCTGTTTCATCGCGGCTGAAGTTCGCTCTCATTAACGCCCGGTCTCTGGTAAATAAAACTTTCATTTTAAATGACTTTTTTGCCTCTCAAACCCTGGATTTCTTGTGTGTTACTGAGACTTGGACAAAGCCCGGCGAGTTATCTCCGTTTTCGGAACTGGTGCCTCACGGCTGTCACTTCTTAAATTTCCCGCGTTTGTCTGGCCGCGGTGGAGGTCTTGCTACTGTTTTTAAAAACACTCTTCACTGTCGATCTCTACCTACCGGCTCCTACCACAGTTTTGAGGTGCAATTGTTACAATTAGTCTTAGTTAAACCCATTGCCATAGCTCTAATTTATCGTCCTCCTCAGCAAAATAAGGACTTTCTAAGTGAGCTTGCTGCTTTAATGGGTGATCTAGTTATCAAATATGACAAAATATTACTGCTGGGTGATTTCAACATTCATGTTTGCTGTGCTTCGAAACCATATTCAGCTGAATTTCTAAATATGATTGAGTCTTTTGACTTTACTCAGTGGGTTTCTGGTCCAACACATATCCATGGCCACACCCTTGATTTGATTTTAACCCATGGTTTCTCTATTTCGAATATAGAAATCAACAGTGCATCTTTCTCTGACCACATGCCTGTAGTTTTTACTGTTCCTCTCACTGGACGCACACTTAAAAATCCATCACTGGCACGTTTAACTCGTTGTCTTAACCAACGCTCTAGTGAAGATTTTTCCATAGCCTATCATGATGTACGTAACTGCCTGGAATCTATCTCTACCCTGCACAACCTGGATGCTGATGCACATCTTAATCTTTTTAATTCCACCTGCGCAGATATCATGAATTCTATTGCACCTTTGAGGTACAAAAATTACAAGCCTGCACCAGTGCCCTGGCACACTGACACTACCCGTACCCTTAGACGGGTATGTAGACAGGCGGAGCGCCAATGGAAAAAGGACCGTCTGCAGGTTTCGTATGAAATCATGCAAAATGCCTATAAGGTGTTTCAGAAAGCTGCAAAGTCGGCAAAATGCAAACATTTTTCTGAACTTATTTCTAATAATTGCCATAAACCTCAAGCTCTCTTTGCTACTATTAACTCTGTTTTAAATCCCTCTGTGCATCCCACCTTAGAGCCCTCTACTGCTCTCTGTGACAATTTTGCAAAGTTATTTGTTGATAAGATCACAGTTTTAAGATCTCAATCGTCTAACTCAGTGTATACACATGATGTTCCATTATGTCCTTCCATCTGGTCTGAGTTTGAGTTGATTGATCTGGACACATGTAATGAAAGTCACTTAAAACCCACTATCTGTCCACAGGATATTATTCCACCTTCTTTCCTTAGGCAAATTATGGACACAGTTGGACCGGCCCTGTTACTTTTAATTAACAAATGCCTGTCAACTGGTTCCTTCCCAAACAGTCTGAAAGTTGCTGTGGTGACGCCATATCTTAAAAAAACTAATCTCGATCCTTCCTCTCTTTCTAACTATCGTCCTATTTCTAATCTACCTTTTATTTCGAAGATCCTTGAGAGAGTTGTACTGGTTCAACTACAATCATACTTATCAGCAAATTCTCCCCATGAAACGTTTCAATCTGGTTTTAAAGCTCTACACAGTACTGAATCTGCTCTTTTAAGAGTGTCAAGTGATATTTTCACTGAAACTGACTCTGGGAAATTAATGGCCTTAGTCTTATTAGATTTGAGTTCTGCATTTGACTTAGTTGATCATGAGGTCCTGTTGCGACGTCTGGAGACATCCGTGGGTTTTCGAGGCGTTGTCTTACAGTGGTTCCGCTCTTATCTGAACAATAGATGTTTTAGTGTCCGTATTGGTCATCAATCCTCCACTAGTGTACCTCTGAACTGCGGAGTCCCACAGGGATCAATCCTCGGCCCCATATTGTTTATTCTGTATCTGTTACCTCTGGCTTCCATCTTTAATAAATATGAAGTATCCTTCCATTTGTATGCCGACGATACTCAGATTTATTTTCCTTTAAAACATAATGATAAAAATGGTCTACAACCCTTGTTTGCCTGTTTAAGTGATCTTAAACTTTGGCTTTCAAGTAACTTTTTAAACCTAAACGAAAATAAAACCGAAATAATTATCTTCGGGCCCAAGAAAAACTGTGTGTTTGATGTTGACCACGGTTCTCTCGCACCGTATGAAACCCACTGCGCAAGAAATCTGTTTGACCACAACTTAAAATTTGAGAAACAGATCAGTGCTGTTGTAAAGTCATGCTTTTTTCAGCTTCGCAAACTCTCTAAAGTGAAACCATTTTTAACTCAGAGTAATCTTCAAATAGTGACTCACGCATTCGTAACATCACGGCTAGACTACTGTAATTCACTTTACTTTGGTCTATCTCAGTTTTCTCTCTCTCGCCTACAATTAGTGCAAAATGCAGCAGCTAGACTCCTCACTGGGGCACGCAAGTATGAGTCGATCACCCTTATTCAAACTCCATTGGCTACCTGTTAAATTCAGAATTGATTTTAAAATTTTACTTTTTGTGTACAAAGCTCTTAACAATTTGGCCCCTCAGTACCTGACTGATCTGCTCTGTCCGTACACTCCTTCTCGTACTTTGAGATCCAGCGATCACTGCCTTCTCATCGTGCCTAGATCCAGGCTTAAAAAACGAGGCGACCGTGCTTTTGCGACTGCAGGTCCAAAACTTTGGAACAGTCTGCCTCTCTATATCAGACTGGCTCCTTCAGTTTCCATCTTCAAATCTTCTTTAAAGACTTTTTTGTTTTCTCTTGCTTTTGATGCTCATTGATTCTGATACGATTACTGCTTATTTTTTCTTTTTGTTTTATTTTTTCAGTTGTTTCTTTTGTCCTGTACTGCTCTGCATTTTGTTCTCTGCTATGTACAGCACTTTGGTCAGCCTTGGTTGTTTTTAAATGTGTTTTATAAATAAATATTGTATTGTATTGTATTGTCTCTCTGCAGAGTAAACTCATTGATTTTAGCTCGAGCCGCTTGCAAGTGTGTTTTGCAGGCCCAGGTTTTAGAGTCTCTTTCTTTCAGTTCAGTCTCTGCTCTTTTTAGGAGAGCGTCACCTTGCTGGAGTTGAGTTCTTTTCTGGCTTCTCTCTCCAGCTGTTCTCTTTGATCTGTGTCGAGGCGAAGATCTTGCAGGGCATTGTGAAGTCTTTCTACTTCTTTCTGTAGCTCTTGATCTGTGTCGTCCTCTTTCTCGCACTGGTTTTGGGTCTCGAGGAGGAGCTGATCAAGGTGACTCTGGGTTGGGCCTGGTCCGTCCAGGCCTCCTCCGCTTGAAGCTTAAGTGTTGCTGCTTGCTGTTCAAGGTCGATGTTGCTCCGTTCGCTGAGCCGTGCCTGGGCGACGAGAATGTGAACTTGGCTTCCGACGATCCTGGCAAGTTCTTTGTAGTAGTCGCTTTGGGTTGGATCGTGTGCCATCAGTTCATCTAGCTCGGTGTCTAGTTGCTCTGGGTGCTGCAGGTTACTGGCATCCTTGGGCAGGAAGGGGGTCGTCACTGCTTTCAACCATGTCGAGAGGTGGCCCCAGTGGACTGCTGGACTGGATGACTGGAACATCCTGTCTCACTGTCGGTGAGAGAAGCACAGCACACACACAAAAAGACCAATGCAAGTCCGTTCTACGGTTAACGAGCTATATTCATACGGGCTGTGCTGTTTATGAGAATTTTGGGGCTAACTGATGCAAACAGTCAGACAGTTCAGTAGCCAATTAACTTGGGTCAACGAAGGACCTGAAATGGAGATTTGACAGGCAGTAGCCCTAGCGGGTCGCGTGATAACACCGGCTACTGGTTGTCGCTCTACTATTTAGCTTCTTTGGTGGCTCTCACAGGTTACTGTCTCTATGTGAAATGAAAGAAACAAATCACAACAGAACAGAGGATAGAAAAAGATCAAAGTGAAACACAACACTTGAAATGAGATAAAAACAATAGTAACACGATGTGTTAGTGAGAATAAGGAAGCCTAAGCCTACCGCTAGATAGTGGGCTATCTGAGTAGGAAACCTAGAAAGAAGGTGTGGCTTGAAGAAGCAATGGGTCGAACACTTAAAATATAGCTGGGGGAATATCTAATATTCTGTGGCTTATAATAAGTGGATGGGTTTTATCACATTTGGTTCACCTGGGTGAATTGAAGCCATTCAGGTGGAAACCAGTGGCTTGGTCAACCTCTCCGGCGCTCCCCAAACACTCAACCGCAGTGTCTCCAGCCCTCCGTTACTCTGGCGTTGCGCCCTCTCAAACAGCTTGTGACTTTTAACACAACCTGGCAACACCAAGATGTCAACCGCCAGACAGCACTGCAAAATTGGCCTGTTCCCTAGAACCCTCTCTTAAAAGAGAGTGGCCCCTGTTTTAGGCCTCGGATTAGGTACTGGTCTCAGAGATTGCGTTGTGTGTGTCGGCTGGACTGATTGACTACTGTTGGAGTGCCAAATTGCTGATGTCTCCACTGCGTGCCGCAATGGACAGAGATAAGAGGAACCCAGTTTCACTCACAGCCAGTGTCGGTAACGCTGCACTGTAAAAAAAAAAATCGTAAAATAACGGTAAAAAGTCTGGCAGCAAAGTTGCCAACCACTTACTGTCAAATTACAGGAAAAAACCTTCAATAATTTTACGGAAAAATGTTGTTTTTTGAAAACGGATATGTACCGTAAATAATTTTTGTATTTTTACAGTCAAACTGCTGTAGAAAGAAAAAAAAATCGCATAAAAAGAATCTCTGTTAAATGTTAAACGAATGTATAAATCTGTATAAAAACTTAAAAATATTGCAGAAATACCTTAAAATTACATAATAAAAACAAAGACTTCTGTTTTAATACAGTATTATGTGGTATATTTTTAAGTTAATCCAATCCATCTACAAGAACTCCTTGTCAAAGCAAAGACTTTTCTTTGTAAAACATACAGAAAATGTTGTATAATTACCTTCAGATACCTTATTTTAAAGCCCAATACCAGTATATTGATCGATTTAAAATTTTATTTTATGTCATTATTCAATCTATTTATAGTAAATTCCTGTTAAATATTGGTTATATCCTGTACAAAAAGATAAGATCTTATGATATTAAGTTTAAGAAACATATTTTTAACTGTTATTGCTTTATATAAACATTATTTGACGGTAATAACAAGCAACTCTCCAATATTTCTACATATTTTTACCATTTAAATACTGGGGTTTACTTTATATAAACATTATTTGACGGTAATAACAAGCAACTCTACAATATTTCTACATATTTTTACTATTTTAATACGGGGGTTTACTTTATATAAACATTATTTGACAGTAATAACAAGTAACTCTCCAATATTTCTAAATATTATTACCATTTAAATACGGTAGTTTACTTTATATAAACATTATTTGACAGTAATAACAAGCAACTCTCCAATATTTCTAAATACCATTACCATTTAAATACGGTAGTTTACTTTATATAAACATTATTTGACAGTAATTACAAGTAACTCTCCAATATTTCTAAATACCATTACCATTTAAATACATGGTAGTTTACTTTATATAAACATTATTTGACAGTAATAACAAGTAACTCTCCAATATTTCTAAATACCATTACCATTTAAATACGGTAGTTTACTTTATATAAACATTATTTGACAGTAATTACAAGTAACTCTCCAATATTTCTACATATTTGTACTATTTAAATATGGGGGTTTACTTTATATAAACATTATCTGACAGTAATAACAAGCAACTCTCCAATATTTCTACACACTTTAACCATTTACGTACAGGGGATTACCTTATACAAACATTATTTGTAGTAATTACAAGCAACCCTCCAATATTTCTACATATTTGTACCTTTAATGTATGGGGCTTTACCTTATAAAAACATTTTTATTATGGTAATTATAAGCAACTTCCCAATATATCTATATATCTACATACGTTTACAATTAATATATGGGAGTTTACCTTATATAACCAACACCTGACAGTAATTATAAACACATCTCCAATAACTTTACATGCTTTTACCATTAATGTACAAGGGTTTACTTTATATAAACAATATATTATAGTGATTAAAGGCAACTATCCAATAAATCTATATACTTTTACCATCAATGTATGAGGTATACTTTATATAAACATTGCTTTATACTAATTAAAATCAACTTTCCAATATATCAACATGACATTTACTCAATGTATGGGTTCACTTTATATAAACATTAATAGACAGTAATTACAAGCAATTCTCCATTATATGTAAAAATACACGTTTATTTTATGTAAACAATATTTGATAGCAATTACAAGCAACTGTCCAATATATGTACATACTTTTTCCATTACGGCATGGGGTTTACTTTATATAACCACTGTTTGACAGTAATAATAAGCAACTCTGATTTATAGACACCTTGTTATAAGTTATAAGTGCATGAGACTAACCTTATATGAACATAATTTGACGGTAATAACAAGCAACTCCAATATATCTACAGACTTTTCTTATTAGTGCATGGGATTCACTTAATATAAACATTATTTGACAGCAATTACAAGCAACATTCCAGTTTATGTCCACACATTCCATATTAGTATATGGTGTTTTGAATGTACAAAAACTGGAAGGTCTATGTTAAGTGCATTTGCATCAACAACTTTTTCACTAAATACATACATTTTTCTGACATTTTACAGCAATGTCCCATCCATTCAGTGCAGATCCCCATTTGAGATGTATATTTCCCCTCGAAAGAAAAATGTTAAGTCATGTGAGTGATTCCTTTCAGAGTGAACACGGTGAATCTGACTGCAGTAGATGTGAAAGATATGAATAAAAGTGATGTTAATTCAGCCAGCGCACATACCTGTATTTACTTCCTATTTTCGGTCGAAGTCCACAGTAGTCAATTGACTACTGTGGACTTCGACAGAAAGTAAATACAGGTATATGCGCTGGCTGAATTAACATCACTTCAAGGATGTTAAGAGGCTAAAAGCAGGTTTAAAACTTGCCCCATTTAAGTCAACAGGGTGCAAATTTTAAAAAGAGGATAACACGGTGTAGGCAACACTGATTTTTGTCGTTGTTCTCTGACAGCACTCCAAATTTACCAAAAAATGAGCTCAATGTTAAAATGGACTGGAGTTCTTCTTTTACAAGCGGCTCCAGATTTTACCCCTGATAACATCACAGTTTGAGTGTTCTCTAGTTTGTGGCTTTGGGAGAGAGTAGCTCATGTTCACAACAGAATAAGGATAAATGCCAAAAAGTTTATGGGGATAGATTTCGGTCACAATTCTGCACGCGCAAGATCACATTTTGAGCATGCGAAAGGAGTTTTGCGGATAAATATTTGTCTCTCAGATAATAAAATATTTAGAGTGAACAAAAATCAATTTTGCATTTAAAATAAGTATTTGGATGTGCGCAGACGTTCTCTTTCTCATGTGCAAAGTTTCACTTTCTTGCTCCTCTCATACCAGCCCTGAGTGCTCTCTAAGTGCAGACGGCTCGCTTGCTCAACACGACCCAGCGTTACAGTATGCCATATTCCAGCCAATCAGAGATGAGGCTGCTAAATTCTGATTGGCTGGCTTGACAATCAATCACAAGACTCCCTGCATCACCGACCGTTGAAGAGGAAAAATACATGGTTGAAGATGTTTATGTTTAATTTGTTCAAAGGGATTCACCCAAAAATGAAAATTCTGTCAGTAATTACTCACCCTCATGTTGTTCCAACCCCCGTAAGACCTTCGTTCATCTTCGGAACACAAATTAAGATATTTTTGATTAAATCTGAGAGCTGGATCACTCCTCCATAGACTTCTATAGACGTTATAACTTGCTGGCCCAGAAAATGTATTAAAGCCATCGTTAATATAGTCCAAGTGACTACAGTGGCTCAATCTTAAGTTTATAAAGCGACGAGAATACTTTTTGTGCACAAAAAAAAAATGTAAAAAAAATTGCGACTCTATTCCACTATTCATTTCCTTCTATCTGGGCCTTAAATCTTTTCATGTAGTGTGATAGCGCAGCGCGTCTGTGTTGTACGCCACACGCATCACACACATGACCAGCATCGGCCAATAGTGAGCCTACGTTTGACCAGCGTGTGACGTACAACACAGACGCACTGCGCTATCACACTACATGAAAAGACTCGAGGCCCAGAGAGAAGGAAATGAATTGTGGAATAAAGTCGTTATTTTTTTGGGGGGGGGTTGTGCACAAAAAGTATTCTCGTCGCTTTATAAACTTAAGATTGAGCCACTGTAGTCACTTGGACTATATTAACGATGGCTTTAATACATTTTCTGGGCCAGCAAGTTATAACGTCTATAGAAGTCTATGGAGGAGTGATCCAGCTCTCAGATTTAATCAAAAATATCTAAATTTTGTGTTCCGAAGATGAGAGAAGGTCTTACGGGGTTGGAACAACATTAGGGTGAGTAATTACTGAAAGAATTTTCATTTTTGGGTGAACTAACCCTTTAATGGCTTGAACACTTCAATTTAAGTTCAAATGTCTAATCAAATCGTACTATTACTGTACATAATGGCATGTCCCAGTGTTTCCTACACCTCAAGCGGTAGTTCTAATGGTGCGTTTACACCAGACGTGAATAGAGCGTCTGGCGCGAGTGATTTCAATGTTAAGTCCGGCGAAATTCGCGAGTTGAAAAATCTGGCAAACTTTGGCAAAATTTCGCGCCTCGTTAAACAATCAGGAGCTTACTCTAGTAGTGACGTGATTACGATGTAGCAAGCGGAGGGAAAACCCGAAACAACAATGGAGGACAAACTTATCATCGCTGTATGTGCATACCCGGAGCTGTATGATACTTCTTCATACTTTTACAGAAACAGGAATAAAAAGGATCTTGCTTGTATATATAACATTAGATTAATTGAATAAAGACCAAAGATAAGATTTACCCCAAACGAGTTATATTTTATCTTGAACCACTAAAGAGACATCAGAGCCAGCAGCACATGTCAGAAGGTCTAGCCGAGGGGAAACAGCTCTAAGCGGATACATGATCACTGAGTTCCCTCTGATCGCGTGGAGCTCCTCTCCGAAATCGGTGAAACACATTTTTAAATAGACGCTGTCTTTATAAATAAACCACATATTTGAGTTTAAAACAACTACATTCTCGCCTGAAATACTTTTAAAACTACATTTCATGACACGATAACAGTAATATTTTGAAAATTATCCAAATAAAAATGGTGGTTCAAAATGCTGCGTGAACTCAACCGGCAGAAGCCCCCCCATGACATGAATTTGCATCTGTTGTGAAGTTCATTTCACGCGCGAATGAAGTGTCTAAACTCAAAATGTTCAAGCGTCCAACTACGTGCGAAATAGCACGATATAGGGCCGTTACATAGTCAACGCGAGCAAGCAATGCGAGCGACCTGCTCCCTTTCATAGTCTAAACAGTGGACGCAAGTGTCACGGGTGATGCGCGTAAGCAATACACCGCTCACGCTACGGGGTAGTAGAGTCAGGTGATATTAGTAGAGTCGGGTCACGTGATATTCAGATCACAATGACAACTGAAGAGGAGTGCATTCTATTGCTGATTTTACATCGGCGGCAACAAAGGCAGCGCAGAGATAGGCGGTGGTATGTTATACGTATAAGCTCGCATAATTTTTTCTCTTCACCAGCCATTGTATTCAAACCTTCTTCTTCTGTAAACATAATATACTTGAATTAATGTACAATACTTGCAATGTCGCCCCCACCGACAACACATAGTATTGCGTGCATCGGCGCGTCGCGTATCAAAAACTAGGACGACACATTTGGCTACGCATCGACGCATAATGGCAGCCGAAGCGTAACGATGTGTAGCCTTGGGGACGTGTATGCATACAGATGCATTGACTATGAAACGGCCCTTAAGGCCAATTTATACTTCTGCGTCAAGTGTACGCCGTAGTGTACGTCGTAGGCTATGCACGTAGGCGATGCCGTCGTGAGCATTTATACTTCTGCGTATGTCTGTTTTGCTCTGCAGTTACACCGCCGAAATGCTAGTTGACGCGAGCGGGTTCCACTGTGTTTACATTCCTCGATCCTCGTGGGCTTCTACGAACAATGGCGACTGAATTCGCTGCCATCTGGCAGTCTTTGTAATCTCCCGAAGAGGAGTCATTCAGATGGCTGTATTTCCTCACTTCTTCAATTAATCGCTCGGTCACTTGGTCCATTTCCATGTTGGCTCTTAACTGAATTTCGGAATTTAAAAATGGCGGGCGGTCCAGAGTGCGGAAGATCATTCCGGAAATGCGTAGGAGGAAACGTGATAAAACCAAGCCGACCAATCACAGATCTTGCAGTCCGCGTCGTCGCGACGCGTAGTTACATTTTTGAGGAGGTGCGCATCAGGGTACGGCGAAGGGTACGACGTATGGTACACGTCAATGCGTATGCTATGCCGTACCTACTACGCGCACCCGACGCAGAAGTATAGATTGGCCTTTATTCGCGCAAGTCGCGTCTGGTGTGAATGCACAGTAACTCCTTTCTGAACTGCAAGTTATGTAATTAACATTAATGAAATATGAATGTGACCGAGCTGGGGTCTCAAATGTTACACATTTTCAGAAATGAAGATGGACATGAATTATAGCACGTTTTTCCGCGGTCCCGACCTCCTGCAGTATGCTATCCGATCCATTCAGAATGCAAGTGGAGTGCGAGAACAGAACAGACTGGGCATAAGCCTAACGCCAGGTTCACACACTCTGTCTGTGATGCGTATTTTTTCCGAGCCCATGTTAATGGATCAGAACGTTCACACTGCACGCGGTAAAAGATACGAAGATGTGAACGGAAAAGGTTAGATTTGGAAAGGTGCGAAAATAATTAATATCTAGCATATGAGCATTGAGAGAGTTGTGAGTGCACAGGATACAGTTTGAGCTAGAGGAGACACGTTTTAAGTGCGCGCACTCTCTCCGGGCGAAAGCAGCGTGTATCGGAGCACTCGCGTCTGGTTTTGTGACAGAGCAAAAGAAATCTCCATGCGAGCGGAGAGATTCGCGCTCGAGCATTATTTTAATGTGCTTTCGCATTACAATAATGCACTTTTGCTGCTGCTTCTGCACTGCATACACATACTGTATACGCACTGCAAATGGAGTACGTGTGAACCTGTATAATGTATAACAAATCTATTTCAACACCTGAAGCACCGCTACAATAAGCTCTATGATCAATGCATGGCAAAAAACAAACCAAAAAAAAACAACTTTTTGATAAATCTCTTATTGGTTTTCTTTTGGAAATATGTTTCAAATTTATACTGAATGCATTTATGATTGTAAAGAATGTCTGTGTACGTCAAAATCGTGATTAAAATCAAAATCGCAAAATTGATAGGTGATAGGTTTTTTTTGTCCATATCGCACAGCCCTATTATAAAGTAAAATAAAAAGTAGAAAAGGTAAATAATCTTCACATGTATTAAACTGGAACCAACAAAATTGTTTTATATGAGGAATTACTATTATCAAAATAGTTAATCCCTCCAATAACAAAATAAAAGTCAAGTACTTTAGTTGAGTTTTATCATTTTTTTGAGAGAAGATGCAAATGGTTTTGACATTATGCTAAGCTATGCTAAAAGTGGGACCCCCAGACCCGGAGATTGGCTGGATGGATTCCAAAATGATAATACTCAACAGTTTAACTCTGGGGGACTTGTAAAATGAGCCTATTTCCAAGAAAAGTGGAGTATCCCTCTAAGTATTGATGTAAATTGACCTATGGCTAAGCCACGGCCCAAAATGCGATGAGCCAATCACAGTGCGCAGCTAACCCAATACAATACAACCCAAACATTCTCTGCTTCCACGTCCATTGAAATGCATTGCAGTTAGTCAGTTTTCACTTGTTTTTATGTTTTTTTTCTTGTCATTTTAAGTTAAAATGGTCAAACGGTGTGCATGGGGGTACATGCAACTCCAACACTAAGTATCCCGAGAGGCTGGGTGACGGTGTGTATTTTTTACCCTTTCCCAAGCCACATAACCAAGATAAGTCTGATCTGGATAAAGTTATGCGGTAACTTAGACCACAGCACCAACTAAATGTTTCATCATCCCATGAAAACTGAAAATGTATATTATCAGACGTATTACATAACAGCAATAAACCAGCTGGATTTCCATACAATCCTCACCTTGTGTTCATTGAGACCCATGTCCTCTGTGGGTTTCAGCTCCTCTGCAATCATCAGTCTCGCCTGCGAACTCCTTTGCCGCTTTCCTCTTAGCTTCCAGGGTACCAGCCTAACATGTTCTCAGCCATCTGGGTCACCAGCAAAGGAGAGTTTAACTTCACCCGGGCTATTCAGACTGTAGAGCAGGTTCAGAGGCTGGCTGTGGGAGTGCTGTCTGGTCTGTTGGTTCAACCTTCACCACCTGGTCCTTGGCCTCTTGATCCTTGTCAAACTGAACAAAGAATATGAACCATAACATGGGTGAGAAAGATGTGGTAAACCCCTTATAACGTCATATGGACAAATGTACAAACATTAAAATGCAACACATAATGTTAACTTACCTGTCCAAGTGGGTTTCTCTTCCAGAAAATGGCCCTAACGTTACTGTTCAGCTTGCTATTGAAAAAAGCATTTGATTTGTTACATAATGAATGTCTTTGCTTGAGCATTCTGTAGTATCTAAATATGAAATTCAGCATAGTGCTGGGCGGTAAACCGGTTCATACCGAAAACCGGTGTATATTTTCATTATGATATTGATGTTTAATATACCGCGATACCAATGTATTTAATTACACAACGTTCGGAATGAATGTTACGCTGCGTCACACGACACTGTTTCAGACAGACCCTTTACCCGTCATTTACACTGCACATGCCAGCGGCGCATTACGGCAGCGACACGGCTACCGGAGCTAGGGTGCGTTTCCCATACAACTATATAGCTCGCTGCTTAACTACCATAGTACGATGCATCTTTGGAGAAATCAACTAGCTAGTCACGACTATTTCCTGAAACCGTATGTCGCAAAGTATCAACCACTTTGGTTTATGACGTCTCAGACGTGGTGGACTAATAACTTATTTTAATTAATCTTTCTGAAATCGAATTAACGCTAGATTTTGTTATAAGTTACAGACATGGCATCTGAAGACCACTTCTAATTTTTATCAGTTATTTTGCTTATTACCAGACTCAATATTTGTCTTGTTCTTACATAGTAGAGCACTTTCGCACATGCGCAGTCTTCAAAAACGGTGCTTTAAATCTCTTGACAAACTAAAAGACGTAAATTACATTTGTATGTATCCTAAATAAATAACACGGGTTGTACTGAATGTCAGCTTGCTTATTTTGCTAAAGATAAGGATTTATTCAGTCTACATCTCATGTAAACTAGAAACTATGCTTGTAACCACAGCTCGAGAGAAAAAAAGAAAAAGAAAAGAAAAAAAAAGTCATAAACCGGAAAACCGGCATAATTTTGAAAAAAACCTTGATATAATAATAATAAACTTTATTTTCTATGGCACCTTTAAAAGTTACATCTCAAAGCGCTTTACCAAGGCATACAGAAAGAGAGAAAAAAAATACATTGAGATTGACAATCAGAAAAACATATTACATATATGCTAACCGGAAAAAATACGTTTTAAGAGAACATTTAAAAAAACTAAGGGATTCAGCTTGTCTAATATAAATTTTTGGTCAAACCGCCCAGCACTAATTCAGCAACTTACTTGTCAAAACCCTCATCCAGAAGTTGTTGAAGTAAGTTAACTAGTCCAATCTGTCAAAACCTATGGATAAGGAGGACATGAAATTTCATGTTAAATCGTTATTTTCACTCACGATGAGTCTGGTTCACTATAAAGGAGAACAAACTTAGTCAGCTGAGAAAGTTAAAATCCAGGCATGTGTATAACTAGGAGGTAAAGTTACGTTACGCGGGTTACAGGTAAAGTATTTACGTTACCAGTAATTTAACGTTACTTTAACGGTAGGAGCAACATACCGTTATAACGTTTCCTAGATTAATAGTATTCGTATCAAGCTAACGTTAATGTTAACTGACTGAATATGCTACTGCTGACGTTAAGTTAAAAACGAGCTGCCACTGAGACAAGTCTTTGTCAGGTCCTAACTTAACATTACGTTAACTAAGTTAAACCATAGACTGTATAAAACAAGGTCCCAACCTGCAACAGCCTTTTATTTAATGTTAACTTAACTGTTAGGTGTTTGCAAGAGGCAAAATATGTAACGTTAAGTTAACAGCTAACGTTATTAAATTAATGTTAGTCAACCACAGGTATTTAACGTTAACGTTATGATGGCTGATGCATGTTTCACATTCAGGGCTAATGTTAATAACGTTTTAACTTTATTAGGACCGGCATAATGTTACATTTGCTAAAGCTAGACAGACTTTTATAAGGTTAATACATAACGTAACGTTACAAACGGCGAGTTTTAACGTTAGCCCTGCTGACTCGACAATGTTAATGTTAACTTACATATTAAAATTGTAAAATGTATAAAAAAGCTGCCGCACTTAACAAGCATATTTGACATTGTGAGGAAACATATACTGTAAATATATATATTATTTATATGAAATTGATTTAAATTGTAAAAACTTTGCCATTATAACATTCACACAACATGAACTGAGTAATGTCATCTTTGAGACTGTTAGTTATTAAATGATTAAAAATGTAAACATACACTTAAAGCATACACATGGCAATCCCATCAGAAATGTGTATCATAGCATGGGAAGCACACAAAAAAAGCCAATAGGTACCAAAATCAAATAACCCTAACCCCATCAAATAATTTTACCTGCAGCCGCATTTATCCTGTTATCTGAGGGTCTTTCCCTTAATGGTGTCCAGTGATTAAAGAAAGAACTGATGAAGGTGACATGAATCTCCCGTTTCAGTGCGCCACTTCAGCAGAAGAAAGACAAAAGGACAGAAAGTTACTCAGACTTTCTATCAGTAACAGTATGAAAATCATACTTAATACTATCCTAGTGTAGGTTTTCGAACAGTACGTGGGTAAAATTGACTTAACGTTACGTTGGTGAATCATGGGTCTTTCTGTTGGGTGTTCTCCCCCGATAAAAATCTTATTCCAATGCTTGATCTAAAAAAAAAAAGAAGAGTAAACAAATATCTTTTCAATATCGTTATCAGTGTGTGAAGATGTTATGTAAACATACTTCTAAAGAATAAATGACGGTTTTATCACTTTACTCATTCCCACGCTTTTTTACCTCTCATGCGTTTGAGTTTTAAACTAACATTAGCTGACAACATAAACACATAACGCTAATAGTGAAGCAGTACAAAAACACACACAGAGATAACTTATTTATCTTATGAGGTTGCAGTAACGTTAAGGTGACAGTTAAGTTACCTGTGTCCCTAAACGTTAACGTTAGACTGTTAAGGACTGAAAAATGTTTTCTTACCTGATATCGCCAGTATTTACAGACCACGTACAACCCCTTCCTCTGTTCACATTCAAGCTTTTGATCTTCATTGACATGTCAACTATAATTCGCTCAAAATGTAAGAATTCAACAGGCAGATATAAAATAATCCAGGTCTGACCGAGTAATCAACGCAAAGCGGCTGCTCCGACCGAGAGTAACGGACATATTTTCACATTTAAAATAGGCGCGCAGAGCCGAGCACAATCTCATTGGACGTTTCCTGAAAAACAGACAGATTAACCAATCATGCTCAAAGTAAAACGGCGAAACAACCAATAACAATAGCAATAGTTTGCGCGAGTTAACATAGCTGTGTATTAAGATTTATTTGCAGTCTGTATTATTATTTAATTAATTGGTCAAATGACATGACAGTGTATGAATAAAATGTAATAATGCAATGTAAACTGTTAGGCAAGCAGACAAAATTGTAAATTCACACAAAATCACATAAGGCAAAAGGTTTCTGCTGCACTGCTCTCTTGAGGGTGAAACTATTATTGTTAATAATGATAATAATTATATTTCAACATATACATTGAAGAGCTGTTATGATCCAAAACTCATTAAATGCTAATTAATTATCATAATAATACGTTAAAAGGCAGAAACACTTCTAAATCAACATTGATTTCTTTTACAAGATCTGTATGTTGAAACAACGTAATGTTTTCATTCAATGTTGATTTAGAAGTGTTTTGTTAACCTTTTTCAACCATTTAGTATCAAACGTTATTTCAACGTTGAAACAACAACTGACATTATTTCAATCATATTTCAACTTTGAAGGTAGGTCATGTGCCGGCTGGGTAAATATATTAAATTACCTTTAGTGATATCTAAAGCACAGAAATTAGAAAAACAATTACGATGTTTGTTTACACGGTTGTGTAATGTTTCAACCATTTTAATGTCTACAATTCCTTCACCCCTAGTTTACCAAAGCTCAAGTTTATGCTACAAGAGCCTTAGTTGAACTGTTGAGCCCCAGAATAAATTCCTAGTCTTTCACACATTGCTCACCTATTGTAAATTAAAAATATATAGCACCCCATTTTAAAGCTTTATTCATAGTGTGGCTGTTTGTTCCCATCAACCGAGGCCTAATGATTTCACTGCAGTGAGGGCCTTGAATTTTGTTGAATATAGATTGATTTTGTGTCTTAATGCTTCAACGTTTTTAAAGTGGACATGTGTCAATATAGTCTATGGTCAATATATACGATAACAGAAAAACACTGTCAGGGTGGCATTTCAAACAGACAAAAAGGACAATGTCCTTAAAAGCCAAGCCAAAAGAGGACATATCAGCACACAAGATTCAAGAGTCCTTTCAAACCAACAGGCAGACAGGCATTAGGAGGTTAGTGTCCAGCATTCTTGAGCCTGGTTGTCTTGCGGAAAAACTGTCCCAAAGCATGATGATCAGAGACTTGAGGCTGCAGCACCACTTGCCAGACAGCAGCAGCTCAAACAGTCCACGGGTGGGGGCTGAAAATGTTGCCACTCAATTTTTTCTCTGCCACTTATGAAATTTTTACAGAACACTTCAGAATTGTAAACATTGAGTCAGTGCCTGACAGTAGAAACACTGGATATATGATGCATAAACAATCACTGACTATTGTTGATTTAAGAATTTTATATTAGACTTAAGCTGTGCAATAACTGTATATTTAGTTACACTGTGCAACAATACCTCCTGCTGTATTCATCCATCTTTCAAGGCAATATTTTAGATCTGTGTCTGTAGTATAACACACAGTAATTATTATGTTCAATTTATTTTTTTTACAGCATATCTTCATGAAAGGAAGCCTACATAGCTGTTTTTTTATTTTTATTTTATGTATATATTTTTTATCTATCACTCTTGTATCTGCACTTGTTGAATCTTAAGCTGATGTGGCCAGCAAAGTTTATCTTTGCTTCTGAAAAATAATATTTCTTAATTGTATATTTCTGCATTGGTGGCAGGGGACTTGGAAGTTTTAAATTTACCCTGTATTTGATAGGTGTGAGGTGCTAATTTCATTCCTGTCTGCAAGCCATGTAACTGACATCAGAAGCCATAGTTGATAAGACACTACAGACACCAGCAAAGTAGGTACTGGAAAAAGAGCCCCATGCCAGCATCTGTAATAGACTTTGGGGCTCATGGGCCCATGGACTCCGTGAAAGTGGGATGAAGATCGCAAGATGGCCATTAATGACTGAAGTCAAAGACTTCTAACATGTCAGGGTAGTGCAAGCTTGTTTTACTCCATTCAGGCTGTCTGGCTCTCTGGCTGTCTCTGTTCTAAATGCCCTCTGTGTACTGGTATTGTCATTCTGTATTTAGGCTATGTTAGGGGAGTGGGCCTATGCATGATGTGAACTGGCTGCATTGTACTTTTGCCAAATCATTCCTCTGACCAAAACATGATGATCAAAAAAAAAATCTATTCATTTATTGACAGGTAGGGTAAATTAAAATGCACTTGACATCATTGATGGTGATTATTGCTGTAATGATCAGCTAGAGTTCATAATGGATCCAAATATATCTTTAACACTTAGGAAACTGTGCTAAAGGGAGTTTCTTATTTTGAAAATAACTCAATGATTGCAATTAAAAACACCCAGTTCAACCAATACATGTGCTCATTTCGTCCAGTTCAATCGAAGTTATCATGTGCTCATTTGTTGATGTGTTGTTGTTTTTTTCCACTTTTATCAGTAGTGATCTGCGTGCTTCTTTTTTTATTTTTTTATTGCCGCGGTCGAAAACGGAAGTGTCCGCAGCCAGCCACCGCGCGCCATTTCAGCAGCATGGAGCAAAGCGCCACATTGTTTCCCGTGTCCCGTTAAAAGTGGTGAGAATATGATATTAACAAATATTAGCGTATGACAAATTGTGTGCAGCTTACCAAGAGCTATTTAAAATGTCAGTAATGAAACACCGTGTCTAAAATTAGCTAGCTACATCATTTGCTCCTCAAGCTAACTTTTGCTAGTTAATTGAGATAACGTTTAAGTTAACAGCCAACGTAGGTCAGAATCAGCTTTATTTGTCAGGTATGTGTAACGTTAAACATAGGAGGAATTTGACTCTGTACTGTACATTGTGCTTATTCATAACGTTACAGCAGGCCCGGACTGGCCATCGGGAGCACCGGGAAAATTCGTTAATTTGTTAATTTGGCCTGCTGCCAGCCAACGTTTTTTTTTTTTTTTTTATATACTACTACCTTTACCAGTGATTATTTTCGATCATAAAAAAACGATTGTAAAAAAAATTAAATCATGAATCTGTTGGTCTTGACTGGCAAGGCTACAATTCAACTTTATGCCTCAGCTAAACGGTTAAATAGAAAATGCGAGCATCATCCGATGATGGAGAGAAAACAGCCAGGTGGAACAGAGAGGGAAAGGACAACGAAAAATAAAGCATTTAGAGAACAAGTATCAAAATGTTGCAAAATGAATGTCCTGTTCAGGGCTTCAAGTCCAGGTCAGTTTCATCTGTAAATACTGTACTTTTTTCTTCGTTAACTTAGTATTGAAATGCTAGCAAATGTAAGCGGTATAGCGCCCCTATTACTATCGTCACTCAAAATACTTTATGCTAAAAGAGATTAATATTATTTAGTGTAAAGTTACATAAGTAATTTAGCAGACAAATATTAACATTTATGTACTGGGATCAGGGAGACAGGAGTGATAGTGCAGACGTCAACAAAAAATAATGCAATAACATTTTATTAGAAAATTTAGAAAATTATGTCTGCCCATTTGTGAGGTTTAAAACTTTTTTCCTTTGATTTTTGTTTATTTATTTATTTATTTTTCAAATGAAGGTGGAGACAGTCAACCTAGCACTACAGTAGCTGTGGTGCAATGATCGCACATTCGGCCAGGGAGTGAGATGACATGTAGAATCAAAAGAAGATTAGGCCTATTTTTTTTTTTTTTTTTTTTGGGACATATTGTATGAAATATAGTGTTGCTAAATGTTGGATATTTAAGTAATTTTAAGATAAAAAAACAAATTTTTTTCATAAATATAATACTTCGATTTTTTTTTACTAAAATAAATGTAGATTCTGGGCAAACAAATAAAAATAAGGTGGTTGTTTTATATGGAAGCAGATTAGTCTCAAATATAATTCACGCAAAAAACATGATTCACACATGTGTAGACAAGTTCACATGCATGAAACCCAATTCACGTACACACAAAAATAAATCACGTGCGTGAAAAAATATATATATTCACAAAATGCAATTCACATGCGTAAAATAAAAGTATACATACGTAAAATACATTTCATAAATATACAACTAGTCGCAAAAAGATTCGAATGTTTAAAATGTACGAGTGTATCCATGAATCTGAATGTGCAAATCGTCACTCGCGTGTGAATCGCCTCGGATTTGTGTGTGTGTGTTTTTGAGACTTTCCTGGCAGAGCTCTCTTCCCACGCAGGTCTGTCGTACTCTTTGACCAATCAGATGCGAGCTTACCATTCAACCAATCATATCATAAGCCACTGGGAGTGCATTCAAGGAGCACGGTTCTGCGCACCTTTTGCGCAATATTATGGATTATTAGAACGGAAATGAAGCTTTTACATCAGTAATCCAGCATGGCGAACGAAGAACGAGATGCACAGGTAAGTGGAGTAAAATGTTTTTGGACAATAGTGTGTTGTGACTGAAAACATAATGAGGACAGTATTGATAATGAAGCATGCAATTTCCATAGTTAAACTAAGCACATTGTTTAGCCTAATTGGGGAATATACTTTTCAATTGGTCATACATTGGCCCTATGATATATCTGGATACCACGTTATATTCAGAAATAATAGAGTGAATTATCAACGGTTTCACCAGTGATCAAATATAATGACACCAGCATTTCGAAAACTTTTCAGAGTACCGCATCATACTGTATTCCAGTCATGATCATTATCTGGTCCAGGGATGCTTTTCAATTCTGTATTTTGTGCATTCTGCTAAAGTAGTTTTGCACATGTTCATTTGAAGTGACAAAAATGATGGCAGAAGCTTTCTTTGCCAGAAGATTTTGAAGTAAACCAAGCATAACGTATGTCTCTTAAGTGACTACTGCCAATAAAATATGGTAGGCTATATAATGTAAAATATTCTATAAAATGTATAGAATTGTTGATTTAACATTAAGTCATTTAAGGTTTTTGAATAATTGTTTTTTTTTGACAGGCATTATTATCATCAGAAGTGGAATCAGCTGCAAGGGCTCTTATTGATGTGTTAGCAAGGGGCCTGGCTCCATCTTCAGCGAGTGGCATTGGTACATCAAGGAGTGTTAATACACCAACAAGAGAAAATGTGCAATTGAGTGGCGCAAGTGCCACTACTCCTTTGTCGTCTGTGCCAGCACCAGAAAATAGAGTGAGGCAGGCATTAAAAAGGTAATTTAATGTATTTACCATTTAAACATTCAGCATTATTAAAATGTTTTAAAATATGGTATTTACACATTAAAACATATAAGAAAAATGACTTTTCTTCAAAAAGTTGTCTTTTTTGTCACTCTGACCACAGGCAGTTCCCAAGCATGTTTAGGACTGAAAATGACCAGCCTAGGGGCAAAAAACGTTTCTCTTTGGGCAAACCTGTCAATGTGAAAAAGACAGATTTTCAGATATATGTGCTCTCTGAACCAACCATGTTTACTCCAAAAGGAAAAAGCTAGCAAATTTCTTAACTTGTACCTGAAAGAAATGAGTGTTTTTTACAGATCTGTCCCATTTGCCAGATTTCTTTCCCAAATGATGTCTTGCCTTATCATGCAAGCATGTGTGGTGAAGGGTAAAGTTATGCTACAATAGAATGACATTTGTTCTTTTGACCCTTACTTAATACCTTAAAGAATTAGTCCACCCAAAGTTGATATTTCTCTTCTAAGTTACTGACCTTCTATCCATCTCAGCTGTTGGTGAATTTTTTACACAGAGAAATACGAAGACTGGAACCAAAATTTCTAGCAGTCACATTTATAAAGCACTCTATTATTCCTTATTAGTCTTGTCACTCAAAGTCTTCTGAAGAGAAATGCCATTTGTTTGTGAGAAACAAATCTATAACTAAAATATTTTTAACTATAAAATGTGTTTCTGGGCAAAGAGGCGAATGATCCATATTGTTAAAGACATTGTTTGTTAAAAATAAAAACAACAGAACAGAAGAATAACAAAAGTCAACAACAGCTGAGATGGAATGTAGGTGAAAAAGATTAAAAAATATATAATGTTTGGGTGAACTAATCTTTTATTTAATCCCATAACATTTGTTTTGTTTTTTCTATGTAAAATGGATGCTTCTTTTTCTTAATTTAATGTGCAAGCGTTTATGAACTGGTTGGATAAACAAAATGAAAAAGTTTTATGTGCCATGCCTATTTTAGAGGGAGGACTTTCAGTGGCAGTGATTCTCCAAGCACTTCCACAAGAGAAGAACTGCCAGGACCCTCGACTGCACAGTCATCCACATCACTATCAGCAGGTTATGCCCCACACATATTCTGCTTGGTCAGCACTGTTGTACTGCTATGAAATAAGTGCATCTCTCTGTAAAAATATAAACTCTAGTTGTGGCTTTGTTTTTAGCCCTGGATTTGTTGCACAACTATTTGTAAAGTCTTTTTTGCATAACTTGTGAATTTCTTTTTCAGCATGGAAATACGAAACTGACCCTCAGAAAGCATCTCGAATGTTCTGTGCAGAATTGCTTTCCCAAAGTTCGGACTGTCCATCTATGTCACTACAGATCAACCAATTTGATACTTTGGATGAGCAGGACAGTACACTGATTTCATTTTATAAAATGAACAGTGTTAACTGGTCAGCTCCATTGAAATGTAGATTGACAGGTATTATGCAATGTAATTAGTGTTGTTTGAAGTAGCCTAACCGTTGTTTGTACGATTTGTGAAATTTACTTGAAATTGCTATTTATTTCTTTTAAATTGATTTATTTTCAGGAGATGCAGCTGTTGGCAAAGGAGTCAATCGTCACATCCTTTCAATGATTATGCAAAAACTGAAGACTGGCTTCTCTTTACATTTGGGTATGTAATCCAGCTGCAATTCTATTTAATGGACACTTAATAATATAGTCAAAAGTTTGGAAACATTACAAAGCAGTCTCTTCTGCTCACCAAGGCTGCATTTATTTAATCCAAAATTCATTTGAATATACCCGTGCAACATAAGACTGGTTTTGTAATCCAGGGTCACATATCATACAATTTTGATTAATTGATTTCGTTTAAAAGTGTTTCAGTGTGAGAAGAGTACCATTTGGGCCACACCTTCACAGACAGATTATTTTTGCATCTCAGGTAGCTACAATGATAATGCAGCGATGAATCGGTTTTAGATCATATTTTATTGGTGTCATCCTATGTCACTTAAATTCTTGGTTTTGAAGCACATCAGGGGGACAAAAAAAAACATAAAAGCAGCTGAAACTGCTCATTACCTTACTCAGATTGATTCAGTCCAGTGGTGGAAAATAGCTTTTATGTGTGTTTTTATATTCAATTTAGTTCAGTAAAAATATGCCTAATGCAGAGACTGTTATGGCTTTTAAAGAACAAGTAAAGATGATTCATTCTAAGGTTCATGTTTTTCTTAAGGTTCTATTTCCACAACCCTTTTTGAGGGAGAAAAAAACCACCGTGTCCCCTCTGCATCTGCTGTGCTACGTGACAGCAACCTTTTCCAAATGGCTGGCCGAATGATCGGTCATTCTTTTGTGCATGGAGGTCCTTGTCTTTCTGGACTGAGCTTACCATTGGTAATCCTCCTAACTGGAGGGAGTTCATACAGTGCGGCTTCAGCTCTGACGCTGCAGGATTGCCCTGATTTAGACCACCAGGAAACCATTAGTTTGGTAAGTACTTGCACTTTATTAAATATTTGTTATTTTTGTATAGATGTCACTGAATCATGTGGAAGCATTTTCCATTTGTGGTGTTCTTGCAGCTCAAGAAAACGGACTCACTGAACAAGAAAGTACAAGATTAACTGATCTTTGCCTGTTCTGGGATCTCCCTGTTCCGTCGTCTTCTAATCGAGACTGGCTGTTTTAACAGCTGTTGTCACATGCCGTAAGTCTTGCTATTTTGTTTTAAAATGATACTGTGGCAGGAGTTATTATAGTTACTATATTATATATAGTCTCTATTTAACCAAAACCTAGCAGCATGCTGAAAATAAACTTTTTATGTTTTAGTACAATACCTAGGTAGGCACTAGAACATTCTAGTAACACCCTTACAATACCATAAAACCATCTGTCTGTCTATGTACCTTTCTTTTTACTTTGATCATAGGAATAAATTACACTTTACTATATATTCACATAGAACAGTTATTGGTGATTCTATTGTACGGAACGTGAATATAGAGACACCAGCCACCATAGTCAAATGTTTACCGGGAGCCAGAGCGCCTGACATCTTGGCAAATTTAAAAGTGCTGGCTAATGCTAAACGTAAATACAGTAAGATTGTTATTCATGCCGGCGCTAATGATGTTCGACTTCGCCAGTCGGAGATCACTAAAAATAACAATTAAAGAGGTGTGTGAACTTGCAAGCACGATGTCAGACACTGTAATATGCTCTGGTCCCCTCCCTGCTTAACGTGGTGATGAGATGCATAGCAGATTGTCATCACTCAATGGCTGGATGTCTAAGTGGTGCCCACAGAATAACATAGGTTTCATAGACAATTGGACGAGCTTTTGGGGCAGACCTGACCTGTTTAAAAGAGATGGTCTTCATCCCTCCTGGGGTGGCGCCACTCTTCTCTCTAGAAATATGGCAAATAGTCTTAGTGTTTATACTTGACTAACTGGGGCCCAGGTCAGTAAGCAGACAGACTGGCTAAACCGACCGTCTGCTAGCTGCCTCCCGTCACAGAGGTCAGTTAATTCTCAGCACATAGAGACTCTTTCACCTAGATATCACACTATAGAGACTGTGTCCGTTCCCCGAACTAGAAAATACAAAAAACGTCCAAACCAAGTTAAGATTAACAATTTAATTGAGGTTCAACAAATAAAAAACAGAAGCAATATGGATAAACAAATGATAAAGCTTGGCTTATTGAATATCAGATCCCTTTCTACGAAAACACTTTTTGTAAATAATATGATCACTGATCATAATATAGATGTACTCTGTTTGACAGAAACCTGGCTAAAACCTGATGATTACATTATTTTAAATGAGTCCACCCCCCAAGATTACTGTTATAAACATGAGCCACGTCTAAAAGGCAAAGGTGGAGGTGTTGCTTCAATTTATAACAACGTTTTCAGGATCTCTCAGAGAGCAGGCTACAAGTATAACTCGTTTGAAGTAATGGTACTTCATATAACATTATCCAAAGAAACAAATGTTAATGATAAATCCTCTGTTATGTTTGTACTGGCTACTGTATACAGGCCACCAGGGCACCATACAGACTTTATTAAAGAGTTTGGTGATTTTACATCCGAGTTAGTTCTGGCTGCAGATAAACTTTTAATAGTTGGTGATTTTAATATCCATGTTGATAATGAAAACGATGCATTGGGATCAGCATTTATAGACATTCTGAACTCTATTGGTGTTAGACAACACGTTTCAGGACCTACTCATTGTCGAAATCATACTCTAGATTTAATACTGTCACATGGAATTGATGTTGATGGTGTTGAAATTATTCAGCCAAGTGATGATATCTCAGATCATTATTTAGTTTTGTGCAAACTTCATATAGCCAAAATTGTAAATTCTACTTCTTGTTACAAGTATGGAAGAACCATCACTTCTACCACAAAAGACTGCTTTTTAAGTTATCTTCCTGATGTATCCAAATTCCTTAGCATATCCAAAACCTCAGAACAACTTGATGATGTAACAGAAACTATGGACTCTCTCTTTTCTAGCACTTTAAATAAAGTTGCTCCTTTACGCTTAAGGAAGGTTAAGGAAAACAGTTTGACACCATGGTATAATGAGCATACTCGCACCCTAAAGAGAGCAGCCTGAAAAATGGAGCGCAGCTGGAGGAAAACAAAACTAGAGGTATTTCGTATTGCTTGGCGGGAAAGTAACATATCCTACAGAAAAGCATTAAAAACTGCTAGATCCGATTACTTTTCTTCTCTTTTAGAAGAAAACAAACATAACCCCAGGTATTTATTCAATACAGTGGCTAAATTAACGAAAAATAAAGCCTCAACAAGTGTTGACATTTCCCAACACCACAGCAGTAATGACTTTATGAACTACTTTACTTCTAAAATCGATACTATTAGAGATAAAATTGCAACCATTCAGCCGTCAGCTACAGTATCACATCAGACAGTGCACTATAGACCCCCTGAGGAACAGTTCCACTCATTCTCTACCACAGGAGAGGAAGAATTGTATAAACTTGTTAAATAATCTAAACCAACAACATGTATGTTAGACCCTATACCATCTAAGCTCCTGAAAGAGGTGCTTCCAGAAGTCATAGATCCTCTTCTGACTATTATTAATTCCTCATTGTCATTAGGACATGTCCCCAAAACCTTCAAACTGGCTGTTATTAAGCCTCTCATCAAAAAACCACAACTTGACCCCAAAGAACTAGTTAATTATAGACCAATCTCGAATCTCCCTTTTCTGTCCAAGATACTAGAAAAGGTGGTATCCACACAATTATATTCCTTCTTAGAGAAAAATGGTATATGTGAGGATTTCCAGTCAGGATTTAGACCGTATCATAGTACTGAGACTGCTCTTCTTAGAGTTACAAATGATCTGCTCTTATCATCTGATCGTGGGTGTATCTCTCTATTAGTTTTATTGGATCTTAGTGCTGCGTTTGACACAATTGACCACAACATTCTTTTGCATAGACTTGAATACTTTGTTGGCATCAGTGGAAGTGCATTAGCATGGTTTAAATTGTACTTATATGACCGCCATCAGTTCGTAGCAGTGAATGAAGATGTATCCTATCGATCACAAGTGCAGTATGGAGTACCTCAAGGTTCAGTACTAGGGCCGCTACTCTTCACGCTTTATATGTTACCCTTGGGAGATATCATCAGGAAACATGGTGTTAGCTTTCACTGTTATGCTGATGATACTCAGCTCTATATTTCTTCGCAGCCCGGTGAAACACACCAATTTGAAAAACTAATGGATTGCATAGTCGATATAAAAAACTGGATGACGAGTAATTTCTTACTGCTAAATTCTGAAAAAACAGAGGTGTTAATTATAGGACCTAAAAACTCTGCTTGTAATAACCTAGAACACTGTCTAAGACTTGATGGTTGCTCTGTCAATTCTTCGTCATCAGTTAGGAACCTAGGTGTGCTATTTGATTGCAATCTTTCCTTAGAAAGCCACGTTTCTAGCATTTGTAAAACTGCATTTTTCCATCTCAAAA